>NW_004797661.1:124933-131132 GCF_000002075.1 Aplysia californica
AGTTTTTAAGATTGTTATACTTACTCTAAATCGTCTGAAATTTCCTGTAAATAAGTATAAACTAATACAATTTGAAATTACATGTTTCGATAAAAAAATTTTTATTATGTCTCAGACATTTCTTTGTATGAACAGTATCTGGTGAAAATGCTTCGTTATGATTTTGTAGGGGAATTTCCAAATTTTAGAGTAAACTGAAAACAGGATAAATACTTTTTTGTTTTGGAAGTGTAGAGTGCATTTTGGACAGAAAGAAAAACTCTGGTTGTGGGGGGGAGAAGGCAGAAGCAATGAATAATCACTTTGCGTAATTTTGGATAGATTGGAGAATTTTGTGGATATGTAATTGGCTTGGGAATAAGATAAAATGACCTTGTATTTTTATTTCCCAGTTCAGTCTGTTTTGCAGATTGTCCAGTTTTTTTTTTAGCTCGACAAATAGTTTGTAACTGAAGGAAATACTGGTATGAAAGGAGGCATTATGTTTTTTTAAATCGATTTTGTGATGTACACATTTTAGAAAGATGTTGGAGACTTTTTTTGTGTTCCATTGTTGCATATAGTATTTCTACACTCAATTGCCTATGTTCCTCGAGCAGTTCACTGGTCAGACTTCCCTTTTAATAAAAGACTTTTCTTTCAGACTGACGGTGCCTCAGCTTGTCTTATCATGTCAGAGGAGAAAGCTTTGGCCATGGGCTTCAAGCCAAAGGCTTACCTGAGAGACTTCCTCTATGTGGCACAGGACCCCAAAGACCAGCTGCTGCTTGGGTGAGACTCTACAAGCAATTTTGTTTACCTTGATATTGAAACTTTTGAACTTTATGAAATAAGTTTTGCGTTTGAGTCAATGGTGAGCATGATGACTTGATAATTGTTTTATAGTCTTGACTGAAATCTTGACAAAGAGACAAACAGATAGGCACAATTGAGGGATGGGGAAAAAAATGACATGCGGATGGCTTCCAATAATGTCTGTGTGGTTGTGCATGTGTGTGTACGGATTGTACTGTTGTTTGTGTTAAGTTGAATGACTCTGGAACATTTTTTGGTTGGTACTACTTCACAATCATAGGGGTTTCTTTTTCTTTTTCCCTACCCTGAAAAAACATTATTTTGTCTTTCTGTGTTCTTGGGATGACAGATGATAATATGGTATACAACTTTCTTATATATTGTACAGCTTCATATCCAGGTACGTTCAGTTTCATGTGAACATATAGCAAGAAGAAATGGGGGACTTATAGGAATACTTGTCTGAGGGATGTACTTTTATTCACCTGGGACAGGACAACATAAAGCAAGGTGCCAATGTGTTTATCGATGTGACATGGAGAGAGGTTAACAATTGACATGTTTTGCTATTTTTGTCATTTGAGGACTTGTCATAATTTTTGTTTCTGCTTCCTCTTTGTGTTGGCAGCCCAGCCTATGCCACCCCACGTATTTTGAAGAGGGCAGGCCTCACCCTGAATGACATTGATGTTTTTGAATATCATGAAGCTTTTGCTGTGAGTTTTGTTTTTATTTCTATCTTTTAAATTCTATAAATTATTAAGTCAATAGTTGAGGGTGTTTGGTAGCTGTAGATAAATTATACAATTTTCTTGTCCTAGTCTTAGGAATTCCTTGTTTATCAAACCTTGGCTAAGTTGACTTTTTGCCTTTTGTCTTGGAAAATGCTTTACATGTACATGCTGATGTACTGATTGTCTGCAGTCTTTATACTTGAGATCTTCTCAGTCTGCTGAGGGTATTGTAATATTTACTCATTTATTGAACCCTCTTTGTTGAAATAACGTTTACCAATGTCTTTTCAATTTAAAAAAAGCGAGATTCTCTGTTAACTTATACCCATCTATATTGACCAAAGTTAATCGTTGCATGAATGATCCCGCACAATCAACCATTGTTGTCTCTGTCCTGAAAGTGCTGTACTGTTAACTCACTTCAGACGGCTCACACAACAGTTGCATGACCCCCGCCATGACGCTCGCGTCGGGTCTCGCAAGACCTGCGTGACCAACTTTGGAATTTTTTTTTCGCTCTACAAATCACGCACGGATCGCGAGACCCGCCTCGTACCCTTGTTTGGCCAAGCCTGAGCTACTTAGACTTCGTTTCGTATCTCTGGGGCCGGTAGTTTTTAAGTTATTGAAGGTGAAGGACAGTGACCCCAACTGGGGTTGAACAGACCGGAACTCGCGCTTTGTTTTTTTCTATACAGCTCATAGTTATCCGACAGTCGCGTCGTAGTAACGGTCGAAGAAGTCGCATGAACAAGAATCACATAATTTCGCCGTTTTTCTATACTTCTGTACGTTTTACTAGTTCTAGTGTCTCAGAATATGATGTGTCTAATAGTTAGGATCCTGGATATGTACCCGAACACGGCCCGAGTCGTAGTTTTAGGGCTAGATCTAGCACTAGTACCGGTGTTGTTTTTCGCGCAACGAAATCACAACGTCGTGCCGTACATCTGTCTCATGTAATTCAGTGTATGGGTCTGAATCAATGCACAGACCAGCTTTTATATTTTCACCAAACACTTGCACATGTATACAATTCAAACCAGAACACTTTGAACTTTTATTTTTGTGGCTGTAGTGAATTTCATTCTACTTGTCACGTCTCTGGAAATTTTTCGAAAATTAAATTCATGCCAATTTTTAAAAAATCATGCAAATTAAAGTATTAGACTTAGACAATTCTAGTTTTTTGTATTAGATTAAGCTTGAATGTTACTTTACTGTGTCAAAAAATAATTACAATAGGGTAATTCTGAGAGTTGTGGTGATTTATTGAAATACCCCCAAAAACGCCAGTCTTCAACGCTTGTGACCGGTGAAAGGGCCCAGTCGCAAGTGAGTTAAATTGATTTCAAAGCCTGTCAAATTTTGCTAACTCGTTTCATAGCAATAAAGCTATGACACTAGATGTTTGGCGGGTGCTCTGGTGTGGTTTGCTTCTTTTTTCCTATCAAACATCTATCGTCCTTATCTCCCCTTCTTTTTTATGTTTGTTACTCTCTTGTAACACCTCTAATCTTCTGGTGCTCATATAACCTTATGCAGTTGCGAGCGCTGTAAAACCTCTACTAAGACGAAAAGCTATGGCAAAGAGTAAACAGCTAGTTGTGAACTTGTACAAGTTTTGTTGTTTTGTTTCAGGGACAAATTCTGGCTAACCTGAAAGCTCTGGACTCTGAATTTTTCGCCACAAAGTACATGGGACTTTCTGCCAAGGTGGGTCATATATTTGAAATGCTTTTTCATAATTTGTCTGTCGTAATAATGTCTGTTTTTGGTATATCTGTATATGTGTGGTTTAAAGAACTAGTTTTCTGGTGGAATTCCTGATTTTGCTTAATCTTTCAGTCCCCATCTTTCTAATTTTATCTCCCTCCTTGTTCTGCGTTACCTTCTCTGTTTTTTCTCCTTAACTTTTTTTAAACTCCGAGAATGTCTGTTTATGTATTCATGTTCATTTATACCTTTGTAGTGTGTTCACTAATGAGTTCACTTTTGGTGATTTAGTTGGGATTTAGTTTGTCACTTGTCATGGGTTGCCAAATTTAAAAAATCAAAAGAAGAACGGATGGATGTAACCATTGGTTGCCATTTGAATGGCAGTCTTCTTCGAAATCTGTTTAAAAAATAATGGGTGTTATTTTTTAAAACCATTTCTAAAGGTCTGTTTATATCACGAATAAAGCTGTACTGTCCAAAAGAAAGATATTGTTGTGTGGACCTAGATACTTTCGTTGTGACAAAAAAAAATATTCTGTTACTATTCCCTCAAGATTTTATACAAATTTTAACCTGTAGAATTACTCATTTATACTATCCCTCAGTTTCTATAGACATAGAAAAATAAGTGAATTCTCTTACCCCCACCTTTGCAGTTCTTTCTGTTTTGTTTGTTATTTTGGTTAGACATCATGTTTTACCTCTACAGTCTGCGATCATGACTGCATTGAGTGATCTGTCTATCTCAGATTCAAGCAGTGTTTCATAAAACATCTACTCAGTCAATCAATTAAGAATTCAAGCAGAACTTTTCTCTACATTCTCAGCTGATGATTGGAGGGTGCCACTTGGTCCTTCTTCTTTTCTTTCCAACTGCTGTTTTTGCCTGTGTTTCTGTCCTGCTTTTTGTGTTGATGTGCTTCTCTTTACTCAAACAAAGAAACAAATTCTCTGCATGGATGGTTGATGGGTGCTGGTGTGATTTGCTCCTTCTTTCTTATCAAACATCTATTGTCCAAATCTCTCCTCCTGCTTTGTTGTGTTTGTTACTCTCTTGTAACACCTCTAATCTTCTGGCGCTCATATGACTTTATGCAGTAGCGAGCGCCTTAAAACCTCTACTAAAACTAATACTAATCAAATCTTTGGCACTTATATATATATGCGTCACGAAATGGTGGAATCAGGCCCTCGTCAATTTTTGGCCATGAGAAGTTATTGGTATCACCTGAAAGCTTATTTATTTGCCTTGCTTTTCATGAAAAAAAATCCATCTAGCTTGAAAAGAACTCAAGATATTTGCGATTGAAGGAAATGAGGTCGCCTGGTTTCAGTGGTGAAATTAGCGAGAAAATGGCCGCCAAAGTTTGGTGACTGCAAAAGCTAAAGAGTCCTTGAAAAAATAAAGAATGACATATTTTGTACCTTTAATCAATATTTTTCTGTAAAATTCACATGGAAATGTGTTTTTATGTGGACATAAAAGAGGTCGAGTCAAAAATAGAAATTCGATAAAAATGTCCAAACTGGCAGAAAAATGCCTGTTTCTCCGATTTCTGTATTTTGACGAGCGCCTGGTTTCACCATGATGCCTCCTATATGTTCCAAACCCTGTAAAACTCTTACTAAAATAAAGCAAATTCTCTGCATTCTTTAGCCCGGAGCCCCACCCATGGACAAGTTCAACCTGTGGGGCGGCTCACTCTCGCTGGGGCATCCTTTCGGAGCAACCGGCGTGCGATTGGTCACAACAGCTGCCAACAGACTTATCCAAGAAGGCGGTCAGTTTGGCCTGGTTGCAGCCTGTGCTGCCGGAGGACATGTGAGTAACTGATTCTAATTTGCCCATGGTCCTCCTTTTTCCTGTTGAGGCTGAATCTACTATTTAGATTTCTTCTCCCTTTCCAGATTTTTTTTCGTTCTTTTTATCTTCCTAATGATGTTGGGTGTGCTTTCTCCTTTGTCCTGTCCAGATTAGGCTGCCATATCCAAGGGATCTGTATTTTGGAATTTTACTGATCAGATATTTAAGAACGTTGTCTGAAATGGAACATGTTTTCCACCGGTTTACAGATTGCTTTTTGTCCTGTTTTTCCGACTGTTTATAATGTCAAAAGAGCTTAAGCTTCAGAAAGTCTTGGAATAAATTAGCACGTGGGTACCTTGTTGTAGGCCTTCATCTGAAATATTACAGCGAAACATCTTTCGTCATCTTTGAGTTTGGCTGTTTTAAAAAAGCTGGGGGTGGGTAAGGTCAGGTCCAGGGATTACGAAGCTGTTCTTATTGGGGGGGAGGGGGGGGGGGTTATTTTATCCTTATTTGACATTGAAATGAGTATGCTTATGTATAATATTCTACTAATTTTAGAATAAGCATATAAGATTTGATAATACTTATATTTAATTTGACTGTTTATGTCTAAGTTGTCATTCATGAGTACCGCTTTAATTTCTTCTAAATGTGTCCATACTGTACAGTGTGTTAAGTAATGTAAATTTATGAAGATGTGTGTCTTTCGGGCTCTTTCATGGGGTTTGCATTTAAGGGATTGTGTGTATTGCAAAATGCTGGTTTGATTGAGTGGGTGGCTTAATCGCAGGTGTTTGTAAATCTTAATACCTGAAGGTAGGCATAACCCTATCCGTACGACCTGTGGTTATTTTGTACCCCCGGTGTTGTAATCCTCACATTTTAGAATACTTCAAGTATGAAGATCTCTTTGAAACTTTCAGTATTTCTCAAGAAATAATTTTGACAGACTGCTATGCAAAGCATACGGATAGGATTAACAAGTAAATTTCCTCTTTGGAGAGATCCGAAGGAAATATTATAAATGCAAGAAATTGCAGGATATTTTTTCCGTCGTTGTTCCCAGCAGAATTTTAAATTTTATAAAGGCCATTGGCCTTTATGGCGAGTTGTAGAGTGAATTTGATATTATTAAAAAATT
>NW_004797661.1:131232-135749 GCF_000002075.1 Aplysia californica
GCAGAGGTGAACAACTTGTGTTTCGCGCGCTCATATGACCTTAGCAGTTGCGAGCGCCGTAAAACCTTATACTATACACATACATAAATTTCCTCTTCCGAAAGTGGTGGCACAGAGTTCCCTACGTCGTATGGATACAATAATAAAACGCGGCATACGGATAAGGTTAAATATATTCTCATGTGAAAATTTAAACTGCTTTCCCTTGTTACTTTGCTTTTGATTGTTCCTTCTTTCCTTCTCTTCACAGGGCCATGCTATGCTTGTGGAGCGCTATCCGTCATAATAACAGCAACAACCTCCAAGGGGATTAAATGTAACTGAGTGAAGTGGTGGATTGAAAGCTGAAGTTGCAGACTGTAAATGACATTACAGTGACATCTACTTTCTACATAATTGAGATTTTGTGTTTCAGTTTCAGAAAGCCAAGGACTTTTTCTACTTGATCTCTGGAATGACTTTAGACTTTCTGATTTTGTATCTCTCACGTTTTCAGACTCAACACTAAAGTGTATTGAGTTTTTTTTTGTTTTTTTTTTCAGTAAGTTCTTTAATAATTTTTTCATTGACTTGAAAGCATAGATGAAGACTCACTGAGGTTTTTTTTTTCTTGCTTGTTTTTTTTTCTTGCTTTTTTAAAAAGGGAGGGGCGGTCATAAACAATAATGTTGATGGACATTGGAACATCTTGTCGTGATAGCATAACTGAGCTGGACACACTAATAAGTTATGTCATTCTGTTGTGAAATCTGAGTGGTCTTGATTACCACATACAAGATAAATGTAACAAAATATTTTGTTGTCTCTCAATTTTGTAAGAGGATAAATCTGGTAAGTGGCATGCTTGTTTGTTGGTAATTCGTCTGTAGATTTCAGATGAGTTAAAATACAAATGTGTTCCTTCCTATTTGGTTGGTAAACTTTGTACAGCTTTTTCAATCGGCCAAAGGGTTGTTTGAGCGATGCAAAGTGTGTGATGTGCTCAGGGAAGATCTTTGTGTGTACTGTATGACAGGAAGTTTGATTGCAGAGCACTTTAATGACAGTTTACTTTAAAATGTTTTGATACTTGGCTGTGTCTTGTTGTGTACCTGAGATTTTGACCTGTGTAATCAGTCGGTGATTTCATTCCATTGTAATTGTAACAGATTAAATTGGGGATGATTGTTTTCTATTTTCTGTTTTGATGGTTCTAACACACAGCTGTGTCTATTTTATCACAGAATTTGAATAAATCATAGCATAAGGTTTGTGGTCAAGATATTGCAGGAGCTTTTTATAGTCATTAAGTATTTAGCTATGCTTGTAAAAATCTGTACTTTACTGTAACTTATCTTGAATGAGAGGGTGTGTTTTGCTTTGGGTTGGGGCGTAAATCTGAAGACGGATATTCTACATTGCATGACCATGCAATTATTTTCAATAATGACCCGCATTTTGTAGGGTTTGAGAACAGATAAGTAGTATTAAAGTGCTTTCTTTGTGTGAACCGTTTAGATTAAGTACTGATACTGAGGTAAATCTATGCGTATTGTGTGTGTATTGTTGTGATACCAAGCCTGCTTTAGTGATGTAATGTGTTTGTCTCGTCCCCAATGATCAACACACAATTGCAAACTATGAATAAAACTTTTTGAAATAAAGGCAGGATTGTTTACTTTTTATGGTACAAGTTCAGGACTCATCTTATGAAAAAAAATGTCACATACAAAGAAAACAAGGCATTTTTAATCTCTCCTTTCATGTCTCCATGTTATAACTGGCTGTGGCTGAGTAGTTTCAATGCTGGAGCCGGCACCGACCATGAAAGCTGTTGGGCACTTTTTTTACTTTTTGCGGAGCATCAGGCAATGTTAACTTTCAAAGCCTTTAGAATCACAAAATGGCTATAACCTTTTTTCTAGTTTGCTTTTTGTCCCGACACATTGGAATCGGAGGCGCGTATCGTTGCTAGTTGGCTTTTGGAATTACATTCCTGGCTCAGTTCAGATTACTGTCATAAATAATTAGATAATTCTGACAGTATGAGTGTTATTAACTTAGTATTAGGAGCTTCTAGTACAGTTGGTACTGGACAGAGTCTGTTTAAAGGTCATGGGCAGTTGGTTGGCGAGTGCTCTAATGTGGTTTGCTCTTTCTTTCCTATCAAACATCTATCATCCTGATCTCTCCTTCTTTTTAGTGTTTGTTACTCTCTTGTAACATCTCTAATCTTCAGTACTTATATATGATCTTATTGTGCTGCAAGTGCCGTAAAATCTTACTAAAACTAAATAAAAGGGCATGAGTTTGATTCCTCATGGCTGAAAGTCTGATGTCCTTAAAGGAAGGACATTTTAAACAAATTTTGTGGTTTTTCCCAACTGGTACATGTATTAGCATTTTTGGGGGGGTTAAATCACATTTAGAAAAGCGTTCCTGAGCCAAAACTGACTGCTTTGTCTATTCTGTTTCACACTTTAGAAAATGAAGTGTTCTCTAGTTCGCTGGGCATTCCGGGACTTGAGGGAACTTTATCTGTTTACCTTTACCTTATCTCTGTCAGGTAGAGTGGTTGAGGAGCACTCTGGTGTTATCTGTTCATTCATTTTCTTATCTGTTCCGCTGGCAAAATGTGTCCATCTTTGTGATGACTCGCAGTAAAACTACAGCTCAATTGAAGCGTCCACATCCCTCTACTGTTGTCTCATTTTTCTCATCTCAGTCTTTCCTCTGTGTTTCAGTGTACTGCTGTTACGGCACATCATATACAAGTTTACAAACTTGTGTAACCTTTGATGATCAGCATCTGTGATATGATGGCTTGGTCTTTGCTTTTGAATTCAATTCTTGCCTTTATAAGGAAGTCTATCAAGTGCCGCATTTCATCTTTCTTCTTAGATTCTGTATCCCACTCAGTCCATGATGGCCCTGACAGGCATAATTATAATGGTAGCAGCCCATCTCCCCAAATGATCTAAATTATGTTGAATGGGAGCATCAAGTATTTGTAAACATAAACTGTTGATTATAATTAAACTTTGAGCTAAAAAAAACTGAGGATCAGCAGCTCATTGTACCGTACCTTTATTGAGAGATGTCGTTTACTCTGCTTTTGAAATCATAATACATTCTTAATCATTTAGGTTGCTCGGCTAAACCAAGAAGAATAAGTGCATGTGACGTGCTAGCTGATTCTCCTTACCTAGATCTCCCTTGTGTCTCAATTTTAAACCGTTGTTAGTTTGTATCTTGTCTTGCTTCTCCTCCTCTAATAATAATAACAAAAAGAAGAACAACAATGATACATAATAATAATATTAATAATAATAATAATAATAATAATAATAATAATAATAACAATAACAATAAGTAGCAGTTGTGTAGCACATATCTCCGCTTGAGAGCAGGCTCTGTGTGCTTTCCATCATGTTATGCTTTATTACTACAACAGACCCTGGTATACTGAGAAACATTCTCAACTTCCCGGGAGGCATACAGTGCAAGAAGCCAATTAACAAACACAAACTGAAATGATATTTCGCTTTCTGTAGCCCGGTACCCATTCCCACAAGGGTGAAAAAAAGAAGAAAATTCGTATGAAGTGCCTTTCCCAAGGACACAACATCGGGGCCCTGGCAGGATTCGAGCCCACGACTTGATTGTTGCGAGTCCGAGAGTCTAACCACTAAAACACCGACGTCATGCTGTTGCATTCATTCTGACAAACTCGGTTTGTTTGTTTGTCTTTTTGTTTCGCAATTTAAGCGTTCCACAGTGAATGAGTACGATGAGGAACACGTACAAGCAGACGCACGCTGCACAACCGCAGGAATTTTGTTTGATAAGTGTTTTACGGCACTCGCGACTTCATCATAAAAAGGCCATATGAGCGCTCGGGGCACATTAAACATGTTCAGTTTGGTAGGAATTAATAGGCCCTATTGAATTTTTCCCGGGTGGCGGCCGAAGCCTCCTTTATCGTTCTTGGACCACCAAGGGATCGTTCGCAACTTGCACACGCAACCCCCAAGATTTTCGTCCTTATCCGAGAAGACTAGATGTTAAATCTTATCTTACCTACCCTAAGATCAGGGGTGTGGCTGAATGGCAGCAGTAAGTTAAGGAGCCAGGGAGTAGCAGTAGAAAGGCTGTAGAAAGAGTCAGGAGCCCAGAGGAGGGGACAAAGGGGGTGGGGGTAAAAAGTGGAGACGGCAGCAGACGACAGAACACACAGAGCAGGAAAGAGGGTGAACAGAAATTTTTTTTCCATCGCTCTCAGGTTTCGAATCCGGGACCTATTGAATGAGAGGTGAACACCGTAACCTCTAGACCACGAGGGATGGGCGCGCAGGTGGGTGGAACCTGCACTACTATGTCATTTCTTTTCTCTTCTTCTATTGTTTCTGTCGGCATATAATCGTTCTTGTTCCGTACATGTGTAGTAATAATGGCCGTGGTCGTGTCAATATTACTATGCTTCCTTTTACTCAAACCAGACTAATTAGTTAGGTGTAAAGCTTTCACACACACACACA
>NW_004797661.1:135849-157607 GCF_000002075.1 Aplysia californica
GAGAGAGAGAGTAACGCAGTGATGGAGCAAGCTCATGTAAGCCACGCCACTGCAGGCTCACGCAGCGGGTGAAGCGAGAGATGGCCGTGGTGTGCTGCATGCTTCGATCTAGCTCAAAGGCTAGCAAAACGCACGCGTGATGTGTCATGTGCAGGCAATGGGAAACTACCCATGAATAAATACAGCTGGATTAGTCCACAAATGCTTACTCCCCTTGCATTTCTGATTTAACAGGGATCTGATATAACAGGATTTTTTCTCTGGCCCTACAATCCCTGTTATATCAGGCTTCCACTGTAATAATAAATAATAAGCAGCATTTGTATCGCGTATATCTCCGCTCGAGAGCGATCTCTGTGTGCTTTCCATCATGCTATGTATTATTACTCCAGCAGACCATAGTATACTCAGGAACATTCTCTACTTCGCGGGAGGCATACAGTGCAAGAAGCCAATTAACCAACACAACCAAACTGAAATTATATTTCGCTTTCTATAGCCTGGTACCCATTCCCACCTGGGGGGAAAAAAGTAAACTCGTGTGAAGTGCCTTTCCCAAGGACACAACTTTGGGCCCCTGGCGGGATTCGAGCCCACGACCTTATGGTTGCGAGTCCGAGAGCCTATAACTAAACACCGACGTCATGCTGTTGCATTCAATCTAAGAAACTCGGTTTGTTTGTCTTTTATGTTTCGCAGTTTAAGTGTTCCTCAGTGGATGAGTACGATGAGGAACAAGTACAAGCAGACCCACTGCACAACCGCAGGAATTTTGTTTGGTAAGTCGGTAAGTGATTTACGGCACTCGCAACTTCATCATAAAAATAAAAAGGTCATATGAGCACGCGGGACACATTCAACATGTTCAGTTTAGTAGGAATTAATAGGCCCTTTTGAATTTTTCCCGAGTGGCGGCCGAAGCCTCCTTTATCGTTTTTGGACCACCAAGGGATTGTTCGCAACTTGCACACGCGACCCCCGAGATTTTCATCCTTATCCGAGAAGACAATGTGCTAAATCTTACCTTCCCTAAGATCAGGGGTGTGACTGAATGGCAGCAGTAAGAAGGAGTAGCAGTAGAAAGGCTGCAGAAAGAGTCAGGAGCCCAGAGGACGGTACAAAGGGGGAGGGGGGGGGGATGTGGGTAGAAGTAGAAGTGGAGACAGAGGCAGACGACAGAACACACAGAGCAGGAAAGAGGGTGAACAGAAAATTTTTTCCATCGCTCTCAGGTTTCGAATCCGGGACCTATTGAATGAGAGGTGAACACCGTAACCTCTAGACCACGAGGGATGGGCGCGCAGGTGGGTGGAGCCTGCACGACTATGTCATTTCTTTTCTCTTCTTCTATTGTTTCTGTCGGCATAATATCATAATCGTTCTTGTTCCCTGTATGTGTAGTCATATTGGCCGTGGTCGCGTCAATATTACTATGCTTCCTTTTACTCAAACCAGACTAATTAGTTAGGTGTAAAGCTTTCACACACACACACACACACACACACACACACACACACACACACACACACACACACACACACACACACACGCAAGCGCGCGCGCACATACACACACACACACACACACACACACACACACGCACGCACATACACACACACACACACACACACACACACATCTTATGTTTTTGTTATTGCATGTCCACATGGTTTAACCCTCTTCTATTTAAACTTGATACCTCTTTGATGATTGCCTGGTGTCTTTACTTATTTTAAGTTCTCTTCAGTGTTACTGTTACCGCACTGTTTCCCTTATCCGTTCCTTCTTGCTAAAGACCTATGTGCTATTAGCAATTAGGGCCTACTTATCCACTCTCATTGAAACGGGTTTCCTTCTTTCAACCAGTCAAGGCAAGATGATTGTTTTCATATCAGGTGTATTTTCTTCTTCAGAAAATTCCAAAGTGAACAATACAAAAAGGGCTGTTCTCAGCGATTTCCTGTGACCTCTTTTCAACCCGAGTCATGTGAAAAGTCACGAGACAAAATTATGTTTGACAAGAAGAAACGCATGACTGCTTTATTGGGGTCAGCACACGGAGGTCGTAAACTCTATGGGTCATGAATGAAAACAGGGGCATGATAAAGAAATGAATAAGAACTTTTATCAGTTTAAGACAACGCAGGTTAATGTTGGAGGGTGCTATAACGGTTAGGTCTGACATCGTTCCCACTTCCCTCTATTTCTGTTCTTTCTACTCGACTTTCGATGTTGCTTCTCCACAGCGCTGAATGGTTATAGTTATACTTTACTTTTGATTCGCTTCTCCGCTTCAAACAACACTGTGTAAAGGTGATTTACAATAGCCTTTTTCAGTGCACAAGTTGATGTGTTGTTTTTTTTCTAATGTGTTATGGATATTGAGACATAGCCTACATTTTAATAAAAAAAATGACCGCTTCGTATATTACGCTACCCAAACCTAATTAAACGTATCGTAGCAAAAAAAATAAAAAATGATAACAAAGGTTCAGAAATACCGATTTAGATGCCACACTAGTATCATATAAATTTACACTATACTAAAAAGGAGGTACAGTATAGAAAAGTGTCCTTTCCCGTTCTTCTTTTTTGCCAGTTTAGTTGAGTAGGCATTACATAACGCTCTTCAACACACGAATGAATCGCTGTAAAGCATATAATATCGAGGAGTATTCCAATAACAAGATAAGTAATAAGAAAGAAAATAGACGCCGCACCAAATTACTTTTCTCTGCTTGGATGCTCGTCTAGATTTTGTTTTGCACCCAGCATGAGTTGGATGACTAATAAAAGTAGCGTAAATCTATGGATAAAACACTTTTACATAATGTAGCCATCATGCATTACACAATATATTTTTTAATACAATGATAAACTGTGCTTCAATATTTCAAGTTATGTAAGCCAGATGTTTCGAAAAGGAAGTTGTTTTTGTTCTTGGGTCTAATAATAGATGTGTACCAGCTCTGGGTGCTTTCCAGAACTCAAGAGTAAACATTCTGTCAGGATGAGAAAATAATATATGGTTTATATAAATAATAGAATAAATATAACCTCCTTATTGGTCAAAACAAACACAGACGCCGGTAACGTGTTAGCAGGGCATGACAATGCAAGGGAGCCGCTTGAAAAAAGGTTTAGGCTAAGTTTAATTAAAAAGCCTGGTTCTCCAAATAACCCATCCAAACAACAAAACAGGGAATCTCCTAAAGAAAAATGAAAGTAGGCCTTAAAAAAATTCATTCAACATAATACTTATGGTGGTGAGTGGTGACTGTTTGAGTTGAGGGCATCGCGGACACATAATATATAGCCTAATGTCTTATCAGCACAGACCGAAGGCAATTATGTTGCTATACATTTCGAACCATAAAAAAACATAGACCCGAAACAAGTTAGTATCATACTTCAATATATATATATATATATATATATATATATATATATATATATATATATATATATATATATATGTTATTTTCACTTGCGGCGTTTTGGCATTATATCTTCGATCTTTGCTAAGATCCACGTTATGAAACATCATGTGACCACGCCCCCTGCCTCCGCAACTCCCCCCCCCCCCCCAAACCGACGCCAGGGAGTGCAGGTGCACGCGCTCGCGTCCATGCATGCATGCGTTTGTAAGTGCGTAGGGCCTATAGTATATGCGTGCGTTTGTGAGTGTGTGTGTGTGTGTGTGTGTGTGTGTGTGTGTGTGTGTGTGTGTGTGTGTGTGTGTGTGTCGGCGTGTGTGTGTAGTAAATAAATTTACGAAGTGCCATAAATTTATGTCTTTTGGATATAAATAATTTATCTTATCTTTGTTTTGACCTACAACAAAAGCAGAGCGATAGAGTCTTGCAGTTGAAACCCCAGAGTAGCTTCCCTTGCACTCCAAAGGACAAAACGGCACAGTGGAGGGCAGGGCAGGCAGGCACGTTTTTTACACTTGCATTGGCAGAGTTGGTAACGACGGACGCTGGAGAGGCCGAGTGAGAGCGTTTGTTTCGCCTACTAGATCTACCCGTTGTATTCCTGCTGTGTTTCTCTTCTGCTAGATTTATAAATTGTAACAGACTGTGTTGCAGGTTGCCGTCAGTAAGTTCTAGTCGAAAACAACTAAGCTAAAGCCTACACTAGCTTTTTGTTGTTATTGTTGTTGTCAGCTCTGCAGCAAGATTAGTTCAGGGTTAAGTTGTGTAATAAATACATTGGATCGTCAATCTTTTTAACGATTTCTTTTGACAGTTTGCGTCGCCGGGATCTAGCAGTATGATGTGGAGTGCAGCGCTGTCATGCATGACTATTATCTGGATTCTCGTTGGATCCTTGGCCTGCCAGCGAAATTGTGGATCGCAAAAAGAAGATAATGACCGCTTCATCTTGGATAGTGTTGTCTACAAGAATGAAGTCTCAACATCATCTCTTTCCGTACGTAGCCTTTTCTTTCTTTTAAATGAATTAATGTCTAACCCTCTAAGACTAGGCTAATTTTTAAGAGTGGCCATGGGTTGTCCTATAAATGTTATCAATTAAGAATAGAATAAATACATGAACCTCAGAAGTTAGTTGATTTGTTAAAAAAAAAGAAAAAAAAAAGAAAAGAGCCCAGGACGAGGGACGCTGGTGTGTGTGTGTGTGTGTGTGTGTGTGTGTGTGTGTGTGTGTGTGTGTGTGTGTGTATGTGTGTGTGTGTGTGTGTGTATGCACGAGATGAGGCCTTATTACTTTATTTAATGATAACGAATTTCACAGTGCAGGCCATAATATAAGTCCTATGCTTTTAAAAGAGTCCATCAATTTAGGCTAGAAAAGACAAATTCGAGACTTGAAATATAAATCTTTTTGCTTTGTGTGTGTTTTATTAGGTTATAAATATATATGTGTGTATGTGAATAGCTAAAATAGCACAATCTTGAAGACACATCACATCACGATACTACTATAGACATAGATCTAGACAGTTATTTCATGCACCACTTTGTTTTGTACATGGGATGAAGGGCTAAAACAGCACCTGGACATGGATGGCTGGTGCCTCTATAAATAAATCATTGATGGTCAGGACATGGGATGAAGAATTAAAGATGTCATAATTAAATTGGCATGTTTTAAAATTAATGTAAAGCAAACATTTGCTTTTGTTTCAAATTTTCAAAATCGCATCGCATATGAACCTGACAGTTGTGTTAAGGTTACTCGAATGTTGTACGTATAGCCTATAGCAGTTAAATTATGATTAGGCTAATCAAATTGTATTTAAATTGGCTATCTTGGTCCTTATGTTGAATTTGAATGTTCTGTTTCAGGCTGGTAAAGTCTGGTTGTTTGCTGTGGATGGTCGTAGAAAACCGTACAATTTTCTGTAAGTGTGTTTTTTTCCTTTTATGCAGATTATCATAAAATTATAAAACTTTGTTTCGAGATCAGTATAATAAATATGGCCTATTGATTGAGTAAAGGCGGATATATCGCTAGAGCTGTACTCTAAAGACACCCAAATATGCCGTGAAGTAACTGGTGTTGAATTTAGCTGCGGATTTTGGATATGATGTGGTGGATATATTATGGAATCGATGGGGTTATTTTTTAAATTTGTGTGGGAGGTTAAAAAGGAAAGGCTGGTGGAGATTTGGGAGGAGTATTATTATTATTATATCAGTGAGTCAGTGTCTGAAAACAACAAAAAATCTTTTTATTAATTGATATTTGAAAGTTTTTTTGTTTTTGTTTTTCTTTCTGTGGAGATCACTATCTATGTATAATGTTAGTGCTTTTGTAAATTAAAAACATGATTTTACTTATCCTTTTTTAAAACATTCTATTGACAGAGATGAAAATGGAAAGCTGGTTGGCTTTGATGTGGATTTCATATCCAAAGGTAAGTGTCAGCAATTATTCAGTCATTTGGAAAAAGCATGGGAAGTGCAGAAGTATACTTTTTGGCTACTTCAATTATTTGTTTGTAATGTAGGTTTGACATGTCATCTGTAGCGGTAGGCCTTTTGGAGCTGCCGGAAAAGGAGTATATATGTTCCTTTCGATTAATAATTTCTTTAGCTAGAGTTGACAAAATTGTCTACCGTCAAACCTGTCCAAGACGGAATTGCAAGGAAGTGAGAAACAATTTCGATTTTAGATAATTTTCCATCTTGGATAGGGGAGTTTAGGAGGGCCAACTGTACATGGTGGGATAAAATGTCATCTTTCAAGTCGGCAAGCAGTGGTTAAAAAAAAACTTCACACCCCCCAAATGCTGTCCTAGCCACTGTGATAGTAAAGGCATAGGCCTACATCAGTCTTACTAATCCATTGCCACTCGTGCTTGCATCTCATAGGGACCACTGCTTGACCTTTAAAAAAACAAGAAACCATTGGACGTCTCTTTTGTTTCCACTCTTAGCACGACCCATGGGTGTATAACGGAAACAACCAATGCCACCCTTCCTCTGCAAAAAACAACAATTCAGGAACTTTTTTTGTTGCTGGCCATACCATCGGGGTGGGAGGCAGTGGTCAAATTTCACATCTCTGGCTACCCAGAGAATTTTGTGTGGTATGCCATTTTGAAGAAAAGCAGCAGTGAAATTTCCCAGCCACATGATCGTGGCTATCTTCACAGCTCAGGTTCACATGGGTGGGGTAACAGCTACCCCCAAACTGCTTTCCTTTCCTCGTCCTTGGCCTGACAACTTGTGAGTCTTATTTCAAAAAGATCTGAGGATTGAGCGGGCAAAACATTTTCTATCTTTGACAGGAGAAAACCCTCCAAAGGGAAGGAATTTCTGTGTCTGTTTCTGGGGTGAAAGTTTCTATCTTAGACAGATGTATTTTAAAGGAATTTATCGAGGGTGGGCGGGGTTCAGTCAAGACAGGTTCCTATCTTGGAAAGAGATTTCCGTTTATGGTACTGTACTTTTTTCATTAAATTTTTTCCTCGATAGATATAAAAGAGATCTTGTCAGCTTTTATGTCACCCTTTTCATTCTATTATAACAATGCTTTGAAATGTTTAAATTTTGCTTTGGAATTCTTTGTCATTTATTATGCTCCTTGTGGTTGATACTTTCATAATGTTCATCATTTTAAATGTTTTCATGTTTCAGTATGTTCTGTTGTACAAAAGAAGTGCAAAATTGTACTTGCTGAATTCACTGAATGCACCATCACTGAAAGAAATATCAACTATGCTGGAAGAGGTGAGCAGTTACTTGTTCTACAAATTTTGAGTGCTTTAAATGTCAGTGGTGAGCATGTAACTTCATTGAAAAAATAAATGCTCTCACTGCAATATGGGGCGGAAGGGGGTGGGGAGGGGGTGGGGGTGGACTGTCTTTCAAAGAGACATGTACGTAGAGATATGTTGTATTTTTTTCCAAAGAATGTCAGCTTGTTTCGTTTGTTTTGTAAAGAAACTCTCATTGAGTTTAAACTGTAGTGACCTCTTTAGGCTTAATGATGCAATTAATTTTTTTGTTAATGAGCACATTTCATCGATTTTACTGCAGATGTTGTTGAGAACTTCTGTTAGATTTACCTAATCAGGAGCCTCCATGTGGCAGACAAAAACAAAAAAAAAGAGGGAGAAGAAGTTATTAGTGTTGTGTCGATGAAATGAATATAATCATAATAATTTTGCATGTGACATAATTTCTATTGTATATTATTGTGTATAATGGTGTAGCAATAACCAACATTGTATCATTAAAATAAAATGCTTTTCTCTGTTCACTTATTCATAAAGAGCAGCAGATTAAGTAAAGACAAGGGTAAAGGTAAAGTTGTTCCCGCATCCGATCTGGACATTGGAGATAGCCTTGTTAGTGAGCGAGACAACTTCCTGGACCTTTGGCATAATATTGTGGTAGGGTGGAAAGACATGGGTATTGCTGTGAAATAAAGAATTCTATGTCTTTGGTACATCAAATCAAAGGCACATAATATGCTGAAATGACTTTGGACATGAACAGAAAGCTGAGATGTTTTTGGTTTCTTTCCAGGCCTCATGTCAGGATGGTTTGATGGATGTCCAGGTTATGTTCTATCCTTGGACAGGCAAGGAGCTTTTGATTTTACTGAGCCTTATCTTGCAACTGATGCTTCTTTCACTGTGTCTCCTGGCAACCCCTCTGGCTTTGACCCAGACTTGGATGATTACTCTAAATTCACCTTGAGTGAGTAATTTTGATTGTGTTCACGTTTCCGTTTTACACAGGTTTCTGTTAAGGTAGGTTCGACTGTATATAGCGAATGCGGTGGGAAGTGGAAATCTTTTCGTTATGTACGATTTTTTCTTTAAATATTTATTTTAATTAAATACAAAGATTGTAAGTCAAAACTGTCTCAGACAGCCATCTATTGTGGAAGAAAAAAAGTGTGTTTTTTAGAAATTACTATGCAAACAACACGCAAGGGAGGAAATGGGACGTGGCCGTTTGTACAGGTGGGTGTTAGAGCTGGGTCGGCTGTGCTGGTATAAGCAAAGATTCCAAATCTGAAAATTGGTTCGATATGTAGGTATTTGCTATGTGTGTGTGCTAGAGTGCATATCTTTTAATTTTAAGATTGTACCTTTTTAAAAATTTAGCTACAGTGAAATTTGTTCAGGAAGTACTGTCACATTAATAATGCTGTGGCACCCATATGATGGGCACCTCTGTTCTTTTAATTTTTCAAGTGGGTAGTATCTGTATTCTCGTACCTTAAATATGCTGCTGAAATCTTCCTTCCCATCATTGCCGGAGAGGTATAATGAAGTATCAGGGGGAAAAATTAATTTATGACAGACATTTTTCTTGTGTTATAGGTGCTGAGTTTCAGAGTTAGAAAATTACATAACTGTTTTTATTGTTGATGACCCCTGCTTTTTCAAAGTTCAATTTCAGAGTAAAGGTGGGGGAAAAATTTCTAAGTCAGAGTAGTAGTTTCGTGTCACTGACTCTCTGATTTATGTTTGCAGCCCATTTGACAGGAGCTGTCACAAATGCTCAGTGCCTGAATAGGTTGCACAAGAAGTTTGGGAAAATTATTGTGGCTGCAGACTTACCAGATGCCAAAGAGTTGTTACTGAACAGAACTGTAAGTTATTGCTATTGTAGCATTGTGTTATGTTTCAGTATTCATGGGGGTGAGTGGACGTTCAGTTCAGTGGAAATGAATTTACTTTGTGCTTTTTTTAATCAGAGATTTTGATGGGCTGGTGATGCGGTGTGCTTTTTCTTATCAGTGGTTTCGGTTGGCTGGTGATGCGGATACCAATACTTATAATTTGTAAGTGTTATGTTATTTACATTCCAAGGAGGAACTAAGAAAAAATTGTTTCTTTGTCTTATTTAGTCGTGAAGAGAGAACAACATAAGAAGGAAATCTAGGGGGAGAGAAAAAAAAGGATGCTTTATATATACTTTACAGATCTTTTTCGCTCCACATAATGATAACCAAATTTTATTTTTGTCAAATTTTTCTTCAGGCTGATGTGTTATTCTCTGCCCGAAGATCAATTTCAGGCCTTGAAGTTTTGCCCCAGCGTGTGCACTGTGAAATGGGTGGCACCGGAGTGATGCTGAAAAAAGGCAGCGAGCTGGCTCAGTGGTGGAATCCTGCCTTTCAGACGTTGGTCTTGTCTGGCGGGTACGCTCAGTTCTGTGCTGAAAGTGAAACCAAATACAATGGTTAGTATTGACACCAGTAGAGACAAAGAGATGTTTTCTTCCTTTAAAAAAAAAGAAATTATGAATCTTAATCATGTCATTGTCAACATCTGTTAAACATATGCATCATAAATTTAATATTGAGAAGTTTTTTAACATCCTGATCTTAACAAAGACGTGAGGATGGTCACAAAGCTCCACTACAATACTTTTCTTCTTTCTTATTCACATATTGTTACTGCCAGTTAGTTGTCTAGCCCTCCTTCAGAATGCCTCACTCTCTGACTAACTTAATGTCAATATACTTTTTATTAAACTTCCTTTCTGCTACCACATTACAATTGTCTTTGAGCTGTAGTTTGAAGGCAATCATTTGACATAGATAGGGTATCCATTGTCCCTTAATTCTGACCTGTCTCTTTTCATTCACAGCGACATTCAGATGTCTGTCAGGCCTAAAGGCTGGCCATATAATATCTGGAAAGCCACTGACCCCAGCAACACAGACCATGTCTCAGGTGATTTGTCTGTTGTATTTTATTTGTTTGGTGTGTGGCTTTCTATTATAAGCTTTGATGAAATGTAAAAGACAAAGTTATCAATGTGAAAATCCATCTGTTATAGGAGTTTTCGAAAAGATGTAATTACAGCTTGGAACACTTTAGGGTAAGATTCAAGCATCAAGTAATTTCTCGACACAAAAGTTGGTTCCCAACCCAGTTTTTTTTTCTCCTGTATTTCCTCATTCAAAATTTGAATTCTGGAAGTTTTGAAAAAAATTTGAATTCCTGCCCTGATTCAGGTTCCACAAGTATTTTGTTTGATTCTGTTATAAAAGTAATTCTCTTTTGTTCAGGACGCTGCTGATCAGAGAGTGTGGCTTTTCGCTCTTAGTGGCAGGAGGAAACCCTTTGCATTCCAGTAAGTATTCAACTATAATAGGCCTATGTATTGTTTTTCTTCTTTCTATAGATCTGTTTATATTGTCTTTTTCCTGGTGATGTCATTTGCAAACATATGGAACTCTCCTCCTTTTTTTTGTGTATTTTACTATCTAGTAACACCTCTAATTGTCAGCCTTTACATGACCTAATTGCTATATGACCTTATTGTGTTGCTAGTGCCATAAAACTTATACTAAAATGTGTTGAAATATGTATTTGTATTTATGTATTTATATGTGTCTATAAAAAGCTTATAATTTGTGTACATATTATGTTTATACTCATATTTGTTACACACATTTTTTAAATGAAAGATAGAAGCATCTTTAGTACAGTGAACAATACAGTCACATATGTTCTTTCCATATGTGAGGCATCATGGTGAAGTCAGGCGCTTTTCAAAATATAGACATTTTTTTCGAATTTTTGTTTTTTTGTTTTTTTTTAGGCTCAGCACCTTGTATGTCCATTCAAAAACACTTTTATATGTGGATTTTATGGAAAAGCGTTGAATATAGGCACAACAAATTTAAATTTGCAGTTTCCAAGGACTCTTAAGCTATGGAAGTCACCAAACTTTGGCGGCCATTTTTTCACTAATTTTATCTCTGAAACCAGGCGACCCCACCTCCTTCAATTGCATATGTCTGAACTTCTATTCAAGATAAATATATATTTTCTTCATCGAAAGTTAGGCAAATGAACAACCTTTAAGATGATACCATTAACTCCATATGCCCAAAAATTGATGAGTGCCTGATTCCTCTTCGTTGAGAGACATATATGTGAATCTTCAATACCATGATACTTTTTATATGTGGGGGTTAGATGCAAAATACGCTAAGCAATATTTTTGGAAAAATCGATACTTTTTGCTTATAAATGCACATTGTTACTGGTTATCAGATGCACAAAGTGTTTTCAGCCAATACCCAACACATACTTCATAAACGCTATTAAAAAAATCTTTTTACGCATGTTTGTGCATATAGCATGCAAGCAGCATTAGAAAAAGCAGATTTTCTCAAAAGGGCTGAAATGGATGTAGCTGGTTTTGCATAGTTTGGCTTTGTGTTGTAATTTAAGACAAAGGACTTTATTCTCTCAATGTTATCTGTGAGTTGTGACTAAAAAGCTCTTATTTTTGAAACTATGTTATTGTGTTGCTAGTTGCTAATGGCGTCCCAAAACTCACTCAATTTGAATTGTGCTCGTAATTTTTGTACTTTCTATTTCAGGGATGAGGAAGGGAGGTTGAGTGGCTTCAATATTGATTTTGTGCGTGCAGGTGAGGTAACAATAATTATTTAAATTGATGCTACCTTATGGTAATATATTTGATTTGGTATGCTGTGTTTCATGCCACCTCTTTTTTTTTTTTTTTGATTTTTGCATTCTTTTGATTTTCCTTTAACATGGCATGAAACCGGTGAGTTAAAAAACATATATACAGTTGAGTTAAAATGGTTATTTTTATAATGATTATGATTTTGTGAAGTGGGTGGTGGAAGGGTGTTTCTTGTAGTTTTTATTTCTTGTGTGGTATGTCATCTACTTTTTCGAAGCTTTGAAGTCTCAATCCTTGCAGCAGTGTGTTTTTCCTTTACACAAATGAGCATCTATTGGATTTATAGCTGTAAAGCATTATATTTTCTATTGCGAACACTGATAAAAACAAAGTTTCTCTTTGCCTTTTACTCTCAGTGTGTGCTGAAGCGAAGCAAGTGTGTGACTTTGTCTTGTCACAGTTTACAGAATGTTCCTTCACCCAACGCAACATCAACTATGCTGGAAGAGGTAAGTCCTTGTTGTCATCGTCATCATTATTGCCATTTTTGTCATGATGATGATGATGATGATGATGATGATGATGATGGATGATGATCATCATTATCCTAATTGTCGTTGTCATCATTTTTTTTGTATGTTAGCTTACGTTGGCAATCATTGTTCTCAATTTTACTCTGTGTGTGTGTGTGTGTGTGGTCTGGCACAGAAGGTTCATTTCCTTTTCATCCCCTTTTCATTCTGGTTTCATTCTTTGTTTTTCTTTCTTTCAATACTTGGTTTGTTAGGTATTTGTTTTTGGGTTGTTTTTTTTACATCTGTTTTATGTACATTTAGAGTTTTTGTAAAGGGAGGTGGAGAATTTAGGGGACTAGTATTATGCACATCTTAGATTGGGTTTGATACATACACTTTTAACATAATTTGCTTAAATGGCGATACAGTCTTCTTGGGATGAAGCAATGTGTTCCTTAAATTCTTGTTAAGAAAAGTGAATGGATTGTGAGGAAACTGAGGGTGGGGTGGGAGGATGAGATCACTGATGATATTAGTTGGAATTGTGCTGCTTTGCATTCTCAGGGATTCCATGACAATGAAGTTGGTCTGTTTAAAATCCAGTATAGCAGTGGTAGCCTATGTCTTCCTGCACACAAAAAATACATAGCTTGTGTTCAAATATTGTGTTTTGGTAGGTTTCTAGAAATGTCTAATGTATAGTTAAAGGGTTACTGTATATTTTTGGAGAAATGTATGGTTTCAGTAAATACAGTAAAGCCTACTTAAACTGTACAAGGTTCATCCAAAAACAGCAGTAAACAGAAAGAAATGAAAATTCCTCATTTTTTTGTTATTGTTTATTTGAGAAGCCTCTCTTTAATTAAAAACCTGGTTTAACTAAAGAAAACCCTGCTGTCTGGCAGATTTAGGTTAAAGTGGATTCTACTGTTCTTTGTGAAGTCTCCAGTATAACATGCCAACTCCTCCTTGAGTGTATTTTTGAGGGCTGTAAAATATACCTCTAGGGCTCATGGATGGCTGGTTCGATGCTTGCATGGGTTATGCGGACTCTGTGGACAGAGCGGCTGCCGTGGACTTCACAGATGCTTTCCTAGAATCATCCTCCACCTTCACTGTAGTACCAGGAAATCCATCTGGCTTTGACCCAGATCAACAGGACTTCTCAAATTTTACCTTCAGTGAGTTCAAATTTGAGATAATGTTGGGACTGATGGCTTTTGCTTATCAACTCATGTCGTTTTTTTTGGACAAATCAATGACCTGGAATAGGCCTACATTTTGATTCTGATGCCTGAACTTAATTGACAAGGGCAAAGCTCAAAACTCAAAATTTAGTGTCAGTTGAAAAAACTCTTAGTTTTCAGTTCCTAAGTGTGATCATTTTGAATATGCGTATACTTGAGATGAGATATAATTTTGGCAAAGTCAAGTTGAGATTCTGAAACATGTTATTATTGAACCCAGAAGGAATTCTCTCTGTATGTTTTAGTGAAAGCATTATACAGGCTATAACAGTCAAGTTTGTATATAAATCTTCCTCAACTTTTTTCCTTGAATCTGCACATTTTTTTCTCTGAAGCCGTGGTGTTGAAAGGACAAAGCCTTAGTGTAGATTGATAACTTTTCTTGAATCAGTATTGCATTGTTGCTCATTTTCTCTGCCAGCTCATCTGACTGGAGCGTACACCAATGCCCAGTGCTTGAACAGACTGAAGAAAAAGTTTGGAAAGATTGTTATTGCTGCAAACCTTCCAGAGGCTAAAGAACTGCTCTTTGACAGGAAGGTAAAGAAATTGTGTAATGGTATATAATGCTATTGGTGCGTATATGTGTAAATTAGTTTTAGTAAGAGTTTTACGGCACTTGCAACACAATAAGGTCATATAAGTGCCGTATGTGTAAATGAAAGTGCATGAACTAGGTGATTTTAATTCTGATAGCATCTGTTGGAAAACGGAAACAAACTTTGGAGATTGAATTTTGGAAGAGATGATAATGAATGATCAAAATTATTTGTCAATAATATCTTGTAAATGTATTTATTTTCATTTTTAATCAAAACTATTGTAGTAGATAATCCAGATACCCAATGGTTGTTGGGTAGCAGATTCAGAAGTGGTGGGACAGTGGGGGAAAAAAATTAACATTTTTTGCCTCATGTTTCAGGCAGACGTGCTGTTCTCCCCACGGGGCAAAATCCCCGACTTGGAGGTGTTACCCCAGAGAGTGCACTGTGAGCGCACGGGCTCGGCCATCATGACCAAGAGAGGGAGCCCCCTAGTGGACTGGTGGAATGCAGCGTTTCGCTCTCTTGTACGGAAAGGGCTGTACCAGAAAGTGTGTGAGGAGGGCAGAGTGAAATACAACTGTGAGTTGAACATTTATGTTTTTTGCAGATTTGTTCAGTAGATAAGATAAGATAATATACATCTTTATTGTCCAGATCCTGGCACATTGGTTTGGTGTTTCACCACATACATACACACACACACACACACACACACACACACACACACACACACACACCCACACACACAGTAACACTCACACACACACACACAGGCACACACACACACACACACGCACATGCACACACATGCATGATCATGCACACACTCGTAGGCTTACAAGCACATGCATAATATAAATGAGCAGCAATATAAACAATAATAATCGTGAGCTAGATACACACTCAATGTTATTTTGATGCTTGCTCTAAGGTTCTAAGTATACTTATACAAGATGGTTAAGATGAAAGTATTTTGATAGATGTAGCTATTGCAGTTGTACAGTGTTAGAAAAGAATAATGATTTATATTTAGACAGTCGAAATTGTCTAAGGTGACTACCCATTGTTGAAGAGAAAATTGTCCGTCTTAGGGGAATGTCTTATATAGTGTCATTATATTGTACAGGAATGCTGGAGGTGAAATGGGAAGTGACTTTTTATACAGGTGATTGTCTTATACAGGTGGCCGTTAGAGCATGTTCGATTATACAGTATAACACGGATAGTTAGAACTTGTCGGGACCGACCTTGGAAGTTCGAGGGATCTGTAGTTTGAGGAATACGTGAACAGTATTGTGGCATCAGTTGTTTCAGAGAATCAAGGGAAGCAAAAAAGATTGGATTGGAACAGATTTTTCTTTTTCCTGCCATTGTCGTAGATCAGATAGGATAGATCTATGCCTGTTGACTTGAATTTGAAATTTGAGAGAATTTGAAATTGACAGATTGAGAATGAGAAACACTGCAACGCTTTCGAGTTCGATCGGTAATGAGCCATCCGGTACCAAAACTGTTTATTTGCATGTGTCAGTGTGAGCAGTCTTTAGACTGCACCAACGGAATGGTGCCTTTTCAAATTTTTCAAGACATAAACAATCTGACAAGATAAACATATCGCAACAGTAATCAACAAGGCGATGACGAAACAATGCAGGTTTTCCCTGCCTCTCCCACTAAGCGCGCAATCCTTTGCAAAGAGGGGGTGGGTGCCAGTCAGTCGTGTGATGCACATCCCCTCCTCCTGCCTACTCTACACAAGCCTAGCTAGGCCTAGGACCTAGGCATGCGCAGAGGGCACACATGTTGAGCAGCGCGCTAAAAATAGCACAGTTAGCCTCTTCTATGGAGAGGGGGGGGGGGAGATGGTATTTTACTGACCTTGCCTTTTTCCGTTTTTATCATTATTATTGTTATTATTTTGTCTCAAGTACACCTCAAAGGACATCGACTTTAGACCTCTACGGTGGCGTAATTAGTTCGACTGTTCTGTGTTTGTGTCCGAGCCTGGTGTAATTTGCTTACAAAAATAAAGAAGAAAAAAACCAAAAAACGGGACCACAGGCACAGTTCGACGGATGCGTGATTTCGAGTAATCTGTGCTCGACCTATCCGGGTTATACTGGATATATATAATATAAAATTGACTGGGCTTTTTTTTATGTGGTGAATTAGAGATATTGGTACCTGACTAAAGTCACTTTCAATTCTTCATAATAAAGAATTCATTGTTCCTCTGTTGAGTATATTCTATAGACAAGTTATTATGTTGTGCAGTTGTAACATACAGTAGTCTTCTCTTGCGAAAATGTTTTGGTTTCTGATTTTCAGCATCTGATTGCTATTACTTGAACAAATGGTATAAAAACTGCGTCCAGTTTAAAACTATATGGTTCAAAGTTTCATGCTTCCACAATGCTACATATCAATTTGTTTTTTGTAGCTTTTTTTTTTCCAGTTCCTCTGAAGAATATTTCTGTTGTATTTTTTTTTTTCACTGGATGACTTTTGATCACTCATGCTTCTTTCTGTTTTTCACAGTTCCAATCAGATGTTTTCCAGAGAACACTTCCTTACCTACCAGTGGATATCCAGAGGATTATATTATTGGGTAAAACTTTAGCAGCTTCGTATTCTGGAGATGTCATTACCCAAAAGCATCAAATAAAATAATTTTATTTTTAGAAAAGGTGGCACGAGAATCACTATGTTTTGAAGGTAGATTTGAATTTTTGAATAATGGGAGCCCAGGAAATTGTTCTGGTTTTATTTTTGGAACATACCACATACTGATGTCTTCCATTATCACCCTTCTTAATGAAATGTGACTTGTGTACCACTCAGTATTAGGCTTGCTGAAAATGTAACGGTAAAACCCTTTTACAAACTGCCATGCCTTTTCCTTTTGTTTTGCGTGAAAATGTAGATCAAATAACGGGAGTTTTGTTGACTTGCAGCCTGGTGTGTTTTACGTTTTAAAAAAAAATATAGTAGAGGGTTTTACGGCGCTCGCAACTTTTTAAGTCTTTGTTTTCATTTTGTGTCAGAAGTATTACAATGTAATCAGATCTTATATATCATCATCTGTTTTTATATTATAATGATATTATGGTTGTGGCCTTGTCATTTCTATAAAATTATGAACTGCTGACATAATGACAATGCTGTTTCTGTGCAGGAATAATTTTTATTTTGAGCTGTGTGGGTTTATACAGAAATGCGCAATTATTATTGTGAGGAACATATGAATGGGGTTTGGATGGGAAGAGGTTTCAGATCTGCATGAAACTGTATATTGATATTCTTTTGACTGTGTGTCATGTGTGGCCAGCAAAATGTGTCTAAATATAGGTTGAGTATTGGTGCTATCATGACATCTTTTTACAATGTTTATTTTTTTTTCAATCATTTCTTGAAAGTGAATAACTTAAAAAAAATTGAAGCTTATTTCACTTCATCTTTTTGTTGCTTCTTGTAGGTCATGCCACAAAGGTCTGCATGTTATGTGAATGATTTTAATTCTTTTCAAAGATTAATTAGGTACAGTTGTAATTATTGATGACAGAGAGAGGGAGGGAGGGAGGGGGGGGAGAGAGAGAGAGAGAGAGAGAGAGAGAGAGAGAGAGAGAGAGAGAGAGAGATATTTTTATGCAGTGTATTGTTTTCACTATGTTGCTCTCTTAACTAGCCTTATTTTGAAAGACAGAGTGACAGGTACATTGTTTTAGTCAAGTGGATGACTGCAGTGTAGGCTAGTCCGTTTATTAGTTGCCATATATATATTATTATGTGTGTTTCATTTTGTTTTGTATCAATTTATCATCTTATTAGACCTAAATAGTCATTTCGAACTGATCTCACTCTGCAAGGTTTTAGGATCTATATTTTCTTGCTGGACCCCCTGTAGAAGTTAAAACAGATTGGTATTATAGAGGGCTGAAAAGAAGACATGTTATCAAGGAAAGGAAGGCTACCGTACTACACCTTGTGCAAAAGAGATCGAAACATACAATGGCTAGCTCCTGTCTAATCTAGAAGATACCCTCTTGCTCCACTTGACACCACATTTCTGTGCTTGATCTCATTTTATTTGAAATCTTTTTTTGACAAAGTGGATGTTCTTTTTTTTTTGTTTGTACGAGATGTATTTGTGCAAAAGAATACATATTATTAAATAGTTTGTATTCACATTTGTGTGAAGTTTATTTACCTTAGTGTTCAACTCTAAAGCTCATAGTTACGTGTCTATCCTTCTTTCAGACAATTTATTTTGATCTTCAAATATGTGAGGCAACATGTTGAAACCAGGCACTCGTCTAAATAATGAAATTGAAGAAACTGTTTTTTTTCCACTGGTTTTATCAAATTTTTGGGGGGAGGGTCACCACCTTTTAAGTCCATTTTTAACAACACGTTTCTGTGTGGATTTTACTGAAACTAAATACATTGATTAATAAAGTCAGGAAAATGCAAATTTTCAATTTCCACGGACTCTCATGCAATAGAAATAACCAAACTTTGGCGGCTATTTTCTCGCTAATTCTGCCTCTGAAACCTGGTGACCCCTATCTCCTTCATTTGGGAATATCTCGACTTTCACGCAAGATAAATGTGTATATTTTTCATCGCAAGCAAAACAAATGAACAAGATTTTAGTTTAAGATGCTATCAATTACTCCACATGCCCAAAATTTGACGAGCGCCTGTTTCCACCGCTTCATGACACATTATGTTTCCAGATGAGGGCTGATTGTATCATAGTAATATCCTTCTCTTCTTAGTACACATGTATTTTGATTTCATAGGTTTGGTTGAATCTGGCTTTCATTTGTTTCTCGGACATTTGATGTCATGTATTGAAATTAAGTGTGTTAACTTATTGAGGATTCACACTTTGGTTATTCGACAACACTTGAAAAAAAGAAAAAAGCTTAACTGTATTATTCATGTTGGCTTTTCAATTCTGTTTTTAAAAATTTGAAACTCTAAAAGACAGACAGTAGATGTAACTGGTGTGGTTTGCTCCTTCTTTCGTATCAGACATCTTTTTTCCTTATCTTTTGTCCTTCTTCTCTTTGTTCGTTACTCTCGAGTAACGTCTTTAATCTTTGGCATTTATATGACCCATATGTGTTGCAAATGTCACAAAACTGTCACTAAAACTTTTTCAAAACTAAAAACAAAAATAAAATGAAATGTTTTTTTACAAAAGAATTTCTACTATTTCTACTGTGCATTATTGACATGAAAATAAAACTACTATTACTACTATCAATGTGATGTCTTTTTTTTTTGGTATTGTCACGTGGCTCTGAAGAGAGGTCTTGAGAGAGAGCAAGAAAGGGAAACCGGAAAGTGGGTGGTTGGCGGGTGTTCTGGTGTGGTTTGCTCCTTCTTTCCTATCAAACATCTGTCGTCCTTTTTTCCCTTCCTTCTATTTTGTGTTTTTTACTCTCTTGTAACACCTCTAATCTTCGGCACTTATGTGACCTTATTATTTTGCAAGTGCCGTAAAACTCTTACTAAAACTAAAAAGAAAGGGACAGATTGCCAGTTGTTGTGCATTAGTTAGGCATTGATGCCAATGTGAAAAGAGTCTTTGAAACAAAGATACCTGCTAGGCCTTTTTCTATGACATCTGACTTTCTGTATTAAAATCATACAACTGTATTTAGCTTTACTCACTAACGGTGTGCATTTTTGTTACTCGGCAACGCTTAAATTTAATCCTATCCGTACGCCCTGGGGTCATTTTGTACCCCCGGGGTTGTATTCTTCACATTTTAGAATACGTCTACATTTAGTACTAAGATCTCTTTGAAACTTTCAGTATTTCTAAAAAAAATCATTTTGACAAACTGCTTTGCAAAGCATGGGGATCGGACTAATGAGAACAGAGTCCCCCACGCTGTATGGATACGATAGGAAAACACGATGCACGGATAGGGTTAAGGACAATAAAAAAGAAACATAACTTTACTATCCATGCCGATTTCTCATATCTGTTTCCTTCATCTGAAACTTCAAAGGGTGGGCAACTAGATACAAATATGAAATATTATGCAAGTCTGTGTTTCTGTTTTGTGTGAATGTTCGAAGTACGCACCATTACCTTTGGCCTTTTCATGATCAGGCTTATGGGCCGCTATTTCCTCAAAGAGTTCATGGGTAATTTAAAAGTCTTATATAATTGTCAACATGGTTAGGAGGGGAGGGAAGGAGGATGAAAAGAAAGCAGAGAGAGAGTGAGAAGAGAAAGAAAGAGAGAGAGAGAGTGAGAAAGAAAGAGAGAGAGAGAGAGAGTGAGAAAGAAAGAGAGAGAGAGAATGAGAGAGAGAGAGAGAGAGAGAGAGTGCATGCCGACAATCTTTTTCTTTCTTTAAACTTAAGATTGCTTTAAGGACAATTTTGTGCTACATGTACATGTATTTTCCGTACACCGCGTGACCCTTTCTTTGTTACTTTAAAGCTTTGTTCAGCTTCTGATTCTGAGGTAATAGACACGCTACACAACTGCACGAGGCGCGCTCAATCGAAAAGTAGAATATAAATGCGGAGTGTTATGTCGTGTAATTTCCTTTCATTCATGATTCTTTTCTCTTCTTTCCTTTTCCTTTTTTTTCCTTTTCTTTACCTGTACTTTAACTTTAACCAGTGGGTCAAGTACCCCATGTTCGTTATATAACGGAACATGCACAGCACAGAATTGGAATTTGCGCACGCACGCACACGTACACACGCATACACACAAACGCACACACACACACACACACACACACACACACACACACACACACACACACACACACACACAAGGTAAAACAAAATGGTAAAAATTGTATTTTCGAGTCAGAGGCCTGAATTGGAATTTGATGGAACTATCGCCTTTTAAATAACTATAATATTTATTACAATTAATATTATAGTTACCCTCAAACGGTAGCACAACTAAGCTCAAATTCTAGCTCCCCCACAAAGATGGGAACGGCCACCTTCATAAACTATTTGACAGGGAGGGGTGCGACGGCCCCGCACGTGACAATTTGTCCCCACTTTTTCCCTTGTGAACGAGTGAAAGGACCTTTATTATTTTCTTTTTTTCTGGTTCGAGTTTTTTTTTCCTCACGCATTTTGTTCATTTCGCTTCTTTTGTGGACGTTTTGAATTCGCTATTCGTGTCACCCAGTGTCACATTATTATGTTATCTGACAAAGGCTCTGCAGTTACGTATTCATTCAGTCATCTCATTTTAAAGTTCTGGAATGCCATGCAATGCAGAAAATAAGTTTAAAGAAAACACCCCGGCATGCTTTATACTTTATACAATTAATTGATCAATCTGTGTACGTTTTGCCAGCGCACACAAATGGGATTTTATATAAACGAAGCAGATTCTGTCTATATGATGAATATACCTGGGCAACATTATTTGGTGTGTTTTTATTTACATTGTAAAATTGACGAGACAGACAGACAGAGAGAGGGAGAGGCAGAGAGAGGGAGAGGCAGAGAGAGAGGGGGAGAGAGAAAGAGAGAGAGAGAGTGAGAGAGAGAGAGAGAGAGAGAGAA
>NW_004797661.1:160678-161917 GCF_000002075.1 Aplysia californica
GGGTGAGAAACAGAAAAAGACAGACATATAGAAGACAGAATCAGGTCAGAGCGAACTCAGACAACAACAATAAATCCTTTCTCTACGCAACGTATTAAGTTCGGTGAACAAGGATCTGCGCAAGCAAAACAATCATCAATTTATTTACCGACGCAGGCATAAACTCTTGACATAACAATAACTGAATAGAATCATGTGATGTCTTCAAAAATCACATGAGTGCATTCAACCCTAGTCAGCAGAAACCCGTCATGGTTGGTTGACTTTTGTTAGGGAAGATACATAACGAAATTATTTGTTCATCAGGAAGAGACTAGATCTCTAGCCTAGCTTGTTCACTTTGGTCCCCCTTCGGTAAAAACGAGATTAAAAGCAAATTTTAATCATTCTGTTAAAACTCCAGGTCTTTGCATACGTTTTTTAAAATTGGGTGACCTGCAGAATGTAAAAAGACAACTAATTAAGGCTTCCTTTCTTTGATGTTAGTCTAAAGCCGATTAAAAGAAAATAAAATGATAGGTGATTTACAGCATAAACGTAAAGCGTAAAAAGTTGACATGTTTTCATTTTTGTTAATGCCACACCACGTACTTCTGTCAATACGGTACGGCAGATGGCGCATACTTTTCGAGACGCACCTGTTGACATCTAGAAGGTTTTGAAAAAAAATGGGCGAGGGGGGACTACGTGATTACTCTGAAATGGGGAGGGGGAGGGGGGAGTGGGCAGGGTGATTTCGCTGTCTGAAAATGAGCAATTAAAATTTGTTGGCAAAGGTAAATCATTTATTGTACAGAACCTGTGTATGCACCCAAAAGGCCAGTGTTTAGTATAGGGCGCAAATAAAGAAATTATGAAACTACTACTACTAGATCAAGATTTGAAAAATATAATTGGTCACTGGCCTACAGGAGTGCAATGCAACGTTTCATACTCATTGGTAAGTTAATATATGAGCTAGAAACTCTTAAACATGGTCAGACGAAACTGAACACGCTGTATTATAAAACGAACTAGAACAACAGCAAAAAAAAAAAAGACAAAAGTGAACGTGTATAGATCTATGTATGTATGAGTGTGAGTGTGGCGCGCGCAGGTGCACCTGCGCGCGTGCGCGCGTGTGCGCGTGTGTGTATATGTGTGCATGTATGCATGCGTGCGTATGTGTGTGTGTGTGTGTGTGTGTGTGTGTGTGCGCGCGCGTATGCGAGCGTGCGTGCGTGCGTGCATGTGTGTGTG
>NW_004797661.1:163313-164722 GCF_000002075.1 Aplysia californica
ACACACACAAGTGATCGTACTCGAGAGACAGACATAGGTTGGGAAGATCACCTCACAGGAGTGTGGTGAACTTGTCATCATTTAAGAAATTTGGTGTGTCGTTTCTGCAAGTGGACGTTCTTTGACATCTGTCTTAATTTTCCCTTGAAGAAATTTTGAAGGATATATATTATAATGAAAGAAGGCCCAGGAAGTTGTCTCACTAACAAGGCAATACCCAATGTCCGGATCGGATGCGGGAACAACTTTACTTTACTTTATAACACAAAGTGAACGTAAAGGGTTATTGTTTTTTTAAATGTAGGTGTTATTAAACCCCCATCGACAAAGTTTAGATCATTTAGGAGACGGGCTTCCGACTCTGCCTGTCAGGACCAACCCGGGCTAAGAGGCTACAACAACCCAGCAGAAAGACCAAGATATTCGATAAAAAAATGTTCTCCCCACTCGGGAGTCAAACTCGTTTCTCCTGCACCATGAAATATAATCTCAACCACCTGCTATTTTCCATGTCCCATCAGCATGTTTACCTGAACAGTTTGTTCTTCTAAAAAAATGCTTACTTTGTATTAAAATTATCCATACGTCAGTATGGTATCCTTTTCTGTCAACTGAGCTTAAAATATTTAATTAATATTCTCTAAATGCGTGGTCACAAGACCAGCTTGACCTTAAAAAATTGAAACAAAAGACAAAGGCAAAACGAAACAAAACAAACAATAACAAGGCTTGTGTCACTGTCATGTTACTCGTGTAGTAGTTAAGCCCTACCATGGCTTACAATTCACGCTTGAGAGGTCATGTTAATCCTAAACTATCAATGTTTCATTTTATTTAGTCGCTGGACAGAAACATGTGTCATGAACACCTTGGACGAGGGCGTAAACCCACAAAATAAGTTGAAAACGGGTCGATATAGGTCTGAGCAGGCAAAAACCCTTCCGTTTCGTAATTTTCACCCGAGATTATTCCACCACAACGCGTTCAGTACCAACTTTTTCACACAAAAATATATTTAAAAATCCTGACAAAACATACGAGCGTTTTTCCCCCATGTTTATTTTTTCTTCAAATTATTGAAACTGGTTAAGCCCTACAATAATGATGATTTTTCAAAATGTATCGTTTTAATCTCGTTGATACTTCCCTATTATTTCTTTGCAAGTGATTGGTGCTTCTGTTAGTTTGTTGTTTAAGTGGGTAGAGGTTTTACAGCTCTTGCTACTGCAGAAGGCCATATGAGCACCAAGGGGTGGATGTCAACAGAGAAGTCCTTACAAGTTACAGGGAATCAAACTTACTCTGCTCACCTGTCTAGCTTCAAAAGCACAAAGTCTTTTTCGTCTATCAAGGTACCCCGGAAATAGCGGGTCACAAGAGTGTGAAAAACATACAAAAGAAGTAGAGGG
>NW_004797661.1:167051-168110 GCF_000002075.1 Aplysia californica
CTTCTTCTTCTTCTTCTTCTTCTTCTTCTTCTTCTTCTTTTTCTTCTTCTTCTTCTTCTTCTTCTTCTCATTTCCTTCCCCTTTTCCTTTTCTTTTCGCTTCCCCTTCTCCATCATCTTTGAAAAGCCTACCCTTGTTATTTACGAAAGCCATAAATACGAATTTAGGTTAATGTTACTGTAACTTTCTCTTTATCCGTCTCCCTCAATTAACATATTATTATCATAATGCAGTGCACGTCATAGTTTCCCCTAACAAAACCCAGAATATGTCTCTATGCTGTTCACGTACTCACTTGGGTCACGCCGGACCAGACGCCTGGCGATTACGCCAAGCACAGGTCATGTTACCCGTCGAGTTTTTTTATAATTCAAGATAGGTGTTTTCAGGACAACTTGGACACAAATTATACCATTTAGGAGACGAGATTTGATCCCGACTGTCAGGGCCAATATGGGTTGAGAATACATCTCAGAAGAGAAAGATCAAGATACTCCATAGAAATTCTATCCCCCACCCACCTCGGGAATTGAACCGCAATTTTCTGTGTGCGACGGTTTTCTGTCTTTGACGAGTAACTCTGAGGCGAGACGTGCTGAGAAAAAGATATTGCTTCTCTCAATCCGCGAATGGAGACACCGGCCGAAAATCTTCCCAGGAGTCAAATTTGTAGATTTTCAATTGATGCCATTTTCTTCAAGTATAACATGTCTCCTATTATTTCATACTGATAAACTGTTCAAAATAGACCTATAAATTAGATGTGTCTATGTCCATAAAGTTTTGATCTGAGAAGCAATATATTTTGTCACCACACCTCTCTGTAACCTGGCCGAAAAGCCTGAAACTGCAAAGTAGGCAGTTTTGCAGGAGAATAAAAAGAAAGGTGTTTGCGGACTGCACCTCTTTTATTTTCGTTTTTTCCCCCAACTATCAAAGAATAATTTTGATACTTGACACCTACTGAATTTATACCAAAATGTCAATATTTCACACAGACACACACACACACACAAACACACACACACACACACACACATACACGCACACACACACACA
>NW_004797661.1:168277-169954 GCF_000002075.1 Aplysia californica
TATATATATTCCAGCCGTAGCTAGCAGAGTCCATAACTCGGATGTTAATGGTCATCATCAGCTGGTAATGGACGAACTATTAGATCTAGTCCTTATTATTGACTTCCAGTAATTGTGCTGTTACAACGTTTGAGAAATACAGTGACCGTATGATCCTTCCACTTCATTTACCTGTTACATGAAACAGTTTTAATTTTAAAAAAAGTTTTGTTAAACATTGAACACATAGAAAAAACAAGCGCTAAAGTGCAGTCACGTGCAACTCTCTCTCAATCCCCCCCTCCCCTCCCCGCTTCCTCACTTTTTCTTGCCATAAAGCCCTCTGCATGATCCTTCGGCACACACGTCTTTATTGAAGGCTGTTCGAGTTTATTTAAACGTTTCAAGGTCAGGACGTTTTGACTGTTGCCCAGGTTATGAAATCAGGAATGGCAAGCCGCTCGGCTCTATTCAATATTCTGCGCAATTAACATATCACATGATGTATGGAGTCGAAGTCCCCCCCCCCAAAAAAAAACAAAAAAGAAGAAAAAAAGGAAAAACATATCTTATTCAGTTTTGATTCGCTTGGATCAAGTGTTAAGATTTTGTCTGCATTGCAAATTGTCAAGCAGGAAACCCATGGCGCTGATCAAATATCCGCACGGTTATGGTGAGTTTTAAAACATTACTTTTTAAAAAGTGCTCTTAGTATAAGGTACAATAACTTTATATGGATAGAACTATTACCCCACCCTCTTTTAATGTATCAAACCCTCTAAACAAAAGCCCCTCCCTCCCCCAAATGAAAGAATAAAAAGAGATAAAACATCCAACTAAAAGAAAAAAAAATAAATTAAATGGCCCAAACCAAATAAAAATTTTAAGAATCCAAGAAAAAAAATGAATTAAAAAACAACAATAAACAAACAAACAGCAAAGGAACCAGAAAATCAAAAGAAAAAAAGAAAAAAAACAGCCCAGATAGAAAGTAAGAGAAAAGACCCCCAATCAAGAAACAATCAAACCGCAAATGCTTTCGTGTGCAGTGTTTCGTAATTTTCTCTTTCTCCCTCTAGGTGCAGTCTCCCCCCCCTTCTCTCTCTCTCTCTCTCTCTCTCTCTCTCTCTCTCTCTCTCTCTCTCTCTCTCTCTCTCTCTCTCTCTCTCTCTTTCTGTATATTCAACTGTATAAACCATGTGTGTTGGTAAGATTATCCAAATCAAATATTATCGGTGGTTATATTTTCATTTTATTCTAGTTTTACTAAGTTTAGTCTTAGTAAGTTTTACAGCACTTGCAACACAAATAAATGACATAAGCGTCAATATTTTTATTCTATCCCCTAAACCCTTCTCCGTATGATTTTTCCCCTCAGACTTGATAATCACACCTGCACTGACAATATGGCGATATTCCAAGGACTCTGCTTTGTCCTTGTGTTGGCATCTTTATGTCTATGTACACACGGGTACACGCTGACCTACAAGACAGAGCTACTTGGTCACAAGGTAAAAAGATTCCTATTATAATATACATATTTACATAAAATACGCCACACAGGGAAACAGACGTTACGCGTAATGTGTTTTGTTTCATCAACTCCAGACATTCACAACACACACACAAAACACACACACACGCACGCACATACACACACACACACACACACACACACACACACACACACACACACAC
>NW_004797661.1:170894-172031 GCF_000002075.1 Aplysia californica
GATGCTGATGATGATGATGATGATGATGATGATGATGATGATGATGATGATGATGATGATGATGATCGTGATTATGATGATCTTGGTAATGATGTTGTTGGCACCCTGCTGTTTTATTTATGTCTCTAACGTAAGTAAAATGTAAATTGACATTTATTCTTTTTTTTCCAGCAATGATGATGGCGTCCTTGTTGGTTTCGATGTTGACCTCGTTAAGGAAGGTAAGCGAGCTCATCATTATCATTCAACTTACTGTCCATAGGTCACAATCATAAATATTAACAATATCTGATCAAAGGTTACCAAATTCGTGATATTATACCAATAAAGACAACTTTACAACAACGCCATTGTTGTTGATAGAAGATGTTATTGCCATAACACGAAGTTTTGTGGTAGTTCGTTTCCTCAGTAACTGTAGTAATACATCGTACGTATTTTACTAAACACCCTTTTCATTCCGAAGTCCCCCCCCTCTTGTCTTTCTCTCTCCCCCCCTCTCTCTTTCTCTCTCTGTCTCTTTGCCTCTGTGCTTCCCCCTCCTCTCCCCCACCCCTTTCAATCACTACTTTTACCGTGATCGCCACCATCTAACCCACCACACGCATTCGCAGTAAAAAAAACCCCTATTTAGATTGAAAAGCAACTGAGGTTCTAACAGCAGTAGCAGCAGTAGCAAAAGCAGCAACAGCAGCAACAGCAGCAGTTACAGCAGCAATAGCAGTAGCAGTAGCAGCAGCAGCAAGAGTAGGAGTAGTAGCAGTAGAAGTTATATCATCAATCACAACAACAAACAACAATAACCACAACAACAACAACTACACCAACATCAGCAGCAATAGTAATAATTCAAAACAGCCTACAAAATTCACATAGAAACAAATAAGCATGATGCTATGACACCCTCCCCCCCCCAAAAAAAAATAATAAAAAAAATGAAGAAGAAGAAAAAGCTGTCCTACTCCTACACAGACGTTACGCGTAATGTGTTTTGTTTCATCAACTCCAGACATTCACTACACACACACAAAACACACACACACACACACACACACACACACACACACACACACACACACACACACACAGATAGCTAGATAGTAGTAGTAGTAGTTGTAGTAGTAGTAGTAGTAGTAG
>NW_004797661.1:175745-178309 GCF_000002075.1 Aplysia californica
ATTATTATTATTATTATTATTATTATTATCATTAATATCATTATTATTATTGTCATTATTATTATCATTATGATAATGATGATGATAGTGATGATGATAGTGGTGATGACGATTATTGTTGTTGTTGTTGTTGTTGTTGTTGTTGTTGTTGTTGTTGTGTTGTTGTTATTATCATTATTATTATTATTATCAATGTCATCATTATTATTCTCAAACATTAGTGAAATATTGATAAAAAGGTGGTTGGATCAGAGTGAGAAAAAAACGAAGGACAGAAAGTAGGTAAAGATGATACGACAAGGAAAAATATCTCAAATGTATAACAATCCATCCAAGCCTTATTTTCTTCTTGTGCGTACCCCAACTTAGCGTAGTTGCACTTCTAACTGATTTAAAGTATGCAGTGAGTGCATGGGCCACTCCCAGCATCCAAATGCTTGAAAAAAATTTAAAAAGAAACAAAAGAAACATTCTGCAAATAGCAATCAACGTTCTGTTGTACTGGGCGTCTTAACCAGTTCACGGTTTCTTTTTGTTCATATCATATCTTCTTTTTGTTCATATCGTACATACTTTATGCCTGGAGGGTTAGGTTATGATAGCATATTATTATAGTTTCAAAGCAATTGTTTTTTTTGAAAACATTGTCTCTATAGTCAGAGCAGGAAAAGGTGGAATCTCGTAGGTCCCGTGCGCAGGTGGCGCACGTTAAAGATCTCTTGGTGGTCCAAAATCGATAAGGGCTGGCTTCGGCCGTCACCCGGGCAAAATTCGAAATTTCCTACCAGCTGAAAATGTTAGGTGTGTCCTGCGCGCTCCAATGACCTTATGCAGTTACGAGCGCCGTAAAACACTTAGGCCTACAGAAAAAAGGAAAAGGTGGACAACAATCATCAGTCAATATTAGAATTTTCTCCTGCAGCTAAAAACTGAAAGGGGGATCTCGTGGCCTATAGGTTAAGGTGTTCTCTTCTCATTCAACAGGTCCCAGGTTCGAATCCGGATAGCGGCGGAAATTTTTCTTCTCTAAAATTGTCTCCTTTCACCCCCTTTCCTGTTCTAGCAATATTCTGTCGTCCGCTTTCATCCCCACTTTCTGCCCCCACCCCACCTCCTTTGTCCCCTTCCTCTGGGCTCTTGACTCTTTCTACAGTCTTTCTACTGCTACTCCTTGGCTCCTTATTTTGCTGTCTTTCAGCCACACCCCTGATCTTTTGGTTGGAAAGATCCACACCGTGCCCTTCCGGACAAGGGCGAACAATATCGGAGCCCCCGTGTACAAGTTGGGCACGTTAAAAATCCCTTGGTGGTCCAAAATCGATAAGAGTATGCTTTGGCCGCCACCCGGGCAAAATTCAAAATTTCCTACAAATTGAAAATGTTTAATGTGCTCCTCGCGCTCATATGACCTATGCAGTTGTGAGCGTCGCAAAACACTGGCTACCACCCCCCCCCCCCCCCCCCAACAAAAAAACAAAAAACAAAATAACAAAACAACAACAGCATCTGAAAACACCTTCATGTGACTTGCACGCCTCTAGTTCTCGTATTGTAACACTGTGTGATTCTATTTCACCTCTTTCTACTTGACTGAACGTAGAGTAAATTTCCTGACATCAAACATTTTTTTTTGGCACCAGGAACGAGAAGGGAGTGCTTACTGGCTTCACAAAGGCAATGCTGGATAATGGTGAGTGATTTGTCATTCTTCTGTAATACACACCATCTACAACATGTACAATGTTTCGTGGCTAGACATTTGAAGGCAGTTCCTTTTTGTGTTCACGAACAACTCACCGTATTCCCAGAATGCATTCACATCAGAGCTGATGGAAAAATAGCCTAAGCCACTTTTAACCATATTCGTACGTCGTGTTACACTATCGTATCCATACGACGTGTTGGACTCTGTGCCACCATATTCCAAAGAGGAAATTTACTCGTTAATCCGACCCGTACGGTTTGCATAGCAGTCTGTCAAAATGATTTTTTGAGAAGTACTGAAAGTTTTAAAGAGATCTTCGTACTAGAAGCAATTTAAAATGTGAAGAATACAACCCCGGGGTACAAAATGACCCCAGAGCATACGGATAGGGTTTAGCTTCTAATTGTACAATTGATAATTTAGAATCAGTGTGCAAATGGTTGGAGAGCGCCACTGGAAGTCTTTGCTTTTTTTCTGTCCCGTGGTTGTTTCTGTCTATCTGTCTTACTTTTTCCTAGCATTAAAAGACCATTATTGTGTCGATGTGCTTCTCTTAACTAATAAACAGTCAGTCAGACAAAAAAAGAAACAGAATCTGTATACATGAAAGCATTAGTGATCGTATTTCAATTTATGTGATCGGTGACACTGATATGTGTGTACGTGTGTGTGTGTGTGTGTGTGTGTGTGTGTGTGTGTGTGTGTGTGTGTGTGTGTGTGTGTGTGTGTGTGTGTGTGTGTGCGTTTATGTTTGTGTGTGAGTATGTTGTTTGTGCTTGTGAGTGATTGTGTGTCTAGATATGTAAGTATGTGTGTATGCGTGTGTGTATGTGTATGTTTTGTGTGTTCATGTGTTTGT
>NW_004797661.1:179816-187316 GCF_000002075.1 Aplysia californica
GCGGGGAATAAGTTTTGCAGGCCAAGCAAGTCCCGAATAGAGATATCAACAAGAGCTTTATCTACATGTAAAAGAGAAGGTTTGATGAGAAAGGAGTCTTACATCTTAGATCTGCATTGCCTAATCGTTGACCGTGTTGAGCCGACATATCCGTTATATATATCCGACAGTCTTCTTTCATAATAACCGTGTTTATTATACCCGTCCTCTCAGGATTGATGTCTGGCTGGTTCGACGCCTGTACCGGCTACTTCAACACACCAGATCGTTCCAACAGCTGGGACTTCACCTCCCCGTACCTTGTCTCTTTCGGCACCTTCAAAGTGGCGCCCGGAAATCCGACCGGCTTTGACCCAGCCTCATACGACTTCAGCGAATACACTATCGGTGAGTTGACACAGCGATTTTTTCAAAGCGCCACTTTTTTGTCTAGCTACTGACTTCTTATCTGTTGATTTAGATAGTGTAAGTATATCGGGGTTTAGTTTAAATTGTGCTTTTCCTCCAGTCGAAGAGTCGTGATTTTGAAGGCGGCGCGTTCGGATTTGGTTTGAGAATTACAGTATATATGGGAAGGTATGTGGTTTCTTAGGAGACTGCTAAGAGTATCGTGGAAGGAAAAGAAATCTAATGAGGTAATGCTTGATGAAGCCCACGTGGGACGCTCAATGTTAAAAACAATCAGGAAACGACAAATGCAGTTTTGGAACACATAAATAGACATAAGGGTCTTGAACAACTAGCTCTCACTGGCAAAATTGAGGGCAAGCGAGGCAGGGGAAGGCCCAGAACAACATACTTAGGGAACCTAAACAAATGGGTAACAGTGAAACATCAGGGAAACGTAGCTTTTTTGAGAGCATCCGAGCAAAGGAATGAATGGAGAACCATGATCGCCGATGTCTGTGGGTGGCAGATCTGGCACTGGATGATGATAATGATGGGAAGGTAGGGAACAAAAGATAAAAAGCAAGTTACAGCAACTCGTGTGAAACATAATACTATTCCCTCCAGGTCTGAACTTCATTTGATACTTGTTGTTCTTACTACCCCCCAACGAATAATTTTATTTTCCAATATCATCGATCATTTTGAGATGTGCTACCGGTGTCGGTTGATCCAGCTTTTAGACCGAATCAACTTTTTAATTCCTTTATAAAATTTGTAAGACGAATTTAGCTGTACAGATATGACACCAAATTAATCTTCAAAGATAATCTTGACACCACTCGCCATAGCATGGAATGTGTGCCAAATTGTACCAATTCCAATCTCGGACTAGGGGAGTTTTTGTCTCGGCTGAGAAGGCTCTTGAACCCCCCCCCCCCCTTTTGAGCCCCAAATTATTACGGTTGATTGCTGTGCTACGTAGAATTTCTTCAAATGGTTTAGCTCCCGGTTTTCACTGCTGAAACACATCACTATCTAAACTGGAAAAATAGAATGAGTACAAGTTAGGACTAATTTTAATGTGGCCGCTCTCTCACTGATTAGCCCCGCGCTTCAGCTCAAGCTTACAGAAACGTCTCTGCTTCCTCGTTTCTTGCAGTTTATGCCGAAACCGCCATCACCAACGACCACTGCCTGCATCGCCTACACAAGAAAGTAGGGAAGATGATGATTGTGACTGGTCCAGAGGAGGCTCAGGAGGCTGTTCTTAATGGCACGGTATGTTGTTATTTTAGTTTAAGTAAGAGGTTGACGAAATTGAGGGCAAGCGAGGCAGGGGAAGGCCCAGAACAACATACTTGGGTACCTAAACAAATCGGTAACAGAGAAAGATCAGGGAATCGTAGCTTTTTTGAGAGCATCCAAGCAAAGGAATGAATCTGTCGCAGATCTGGCATTGGATGATGGTGAAGAGGTTGATGGCGTTTGCAACCAAATTAGGTCACATAAATACCGAAGATTAGAAGTATTATTGGAGAAAAACAAACAAAAAAGGAAGGAGGAGAGAAAAGGGATAAGGACGATAGATATTTGATAGGAAAGGAGGAGTATACCACACCAGAGCACATGCCAGTCGCCAGTGTATATTGTTGTTTCCAAGTTTCGTACTCTGTGGTATCAGTTGCATGTGCTTGAGATATAATAATAAAGACGAAATTCAAAATCTAGTTGTTGAAAAAAACAAGAGAAGATGCATAATGTAGGTAAATTTTCTAAAGAATGAAACAGTTTATATCTATCTATCTATCTATCTCTCTATCTATCTATCTATCTATCTATCTATCTATCTATCTATCTATCTATCTATCTCTCTCTCTATCTATCTATCTATCTATCTATCTATCTATCTATCTATCTATCTATCTATCTATCTATCTATCTATCTATCTATCTATCTATCTATCTATCTATCTATCTATCTATCTATCTATCTATCTACATACAGAGAGAAAAAGAGCGAGCGAGAGTGAGAGAGAGAGAGCGAGAGCGAGAGCCAGAGCGAGAGAGAGAGAGAGAGAGAGAGAGAGAGAGAGAGAGAGAGAGAGAGAGAGAGAGAGAGAGAGAGAGAGAGAGAGAGAGAGAGAGAGAGAGGTGTAACTGAAAAACATGAAAATCTAAAAATCACGGACATGAAACAATTAATTATTATTTTATTTCTCCTTTTAGGCTTCTGCCTGGTTCACCAAGGAGCTAAACATCAAAACCCTGGAGACTCTCCCCGGCGAGTTCCACTGCGAAAACGTCGGTACTAGCATTATGGCCAAGAAGGGGTCACAGCTCCCTGGTTGGTGGAATCCGGCCTTCGCAGAATTCTACGATTCCGGTGACTACAACCGTTTCTGTGAGGAGCAATCAAAGATGTATGGTGGTAAATGTATGTATCTTATTACAAAACAAATTATTATCCTGTTATTTCAAGAACTTTGTTGCAAAGCTCATAAGGCTATTCTATATCTAAAGAAGTGAACAGTGTAGAAACCTCTGATTTTTTAAGTTTAAAGATGACAGTCTCTTAGTCTAAGCTGTTGAAGAAGAAAAACCCTAGTTTGAAGCGGCATGAAGTCATTATAAGCTTCAGCCAGTTTTAAGACGAAGTAGCAAAAAGAAGTATGTACAGAATAGCGATCTTTCATTCTGCAGGGAAAAGGAGTGGACATCCTGATACAGAGCCCTTTATCTATTTTGGGGGGGGGGGGGGGGGAGAGTTGCCTTTCTTTTTAAAGTGAATTGAGCTTCCTTTGAGTCAAAGAAAAGCATGTTAACGCAATTACATTATGCGGTGGACTGATGGAGGAACAAAACTCAGGTAGAGCAACTTGGAAAATGAAAAGGGAAGAGATTTAGTCCAGAAGTAGAGTGAACTAATATTATAATGGCAACACTCGTCCAGTCCTAGGAACTGTGTAGACCATTGGTTTGCTACATATCGAGTTCTTTCTTTAAATGTTGTAGAGTCCAAATCGTTATAAGATAATTACTTTAAAAAAGGAGCTTATTAAGGGGGGGGGGGCTACACCCCCAAAGTCAAAATTCGGCTCAAAATCATGGAATTTGAGTTGTAGGCATTTTTAGCTTCCTCAGCCTCTCCTACAACTATTTCATAGCATAAGAACCTCCAAAAACCGCATTTTTTTCCCATACCGGACATGTTTGTAACCGCCATTTCCTCATAATGTCAGTATTTTATTTTTCTTTATCGGCCGTTTTCTCAAAACGCGACTTTTCTGTATACTCTTTTGAATAACTCCCCCATTTTCATCCAATCTTCATGAAATTTTCACAGAGTGAAGAGAAGAGGTAATACAAAAAATTACTTTGTTGAATTTTTGATATATGTAATAGATTTTTGTTGGTGGTGTCTTGAGTGTGGATTTTCACGGATTTTTCACAAACTTGAATGCTACCTCAGGAAAAAATTCATTAAAAATCTTCTAATTCGTTTAGGAAAAAAACAACAGATAAAGTTTTAGATCCGATGTTTGTGAACACGCATGCAAAAAAACAATCAATTTCCATGAACCATAAGTACGGTATTCATTACGTAAGACATGTCAATAAAATCCAAAATGGCGGCGTATCCATGGAAACGAAACTTTTTTCTCAAATTTGATTGCGGATGTTAAGACTCCTTACTATGCTTGTTATATGGGTGACATTTGGTAAAATTCGGTCCAGTAATAAGCGAGATAGCCTCCAGGTGTAGCCCCCCCTTAACTTAACTACGCATTCTCCATGACTCGAATACTTTGAATTTTAATCTTCTGATATGCTGTTAATTTGTGTTTTCTTCTTACATTTCAGTTACGTTCCCATGCCTGCCCAAACCTGAAGAGAAGAACAGACAGACCCAGTTCTAAAAAAAGACAAGTAACACACATACACACACACACACACACACACACACACACACACACACACACACACACACACACACACACACACACACACACACACGCGCGCACACACATATGTCATACATGAAAAACCAAATTGAAATATGAAACGTTTTCTTCCTTCCCTTTCTCAAAATCGTCATACTTTTTTAACACCCCCAGAAATCTATGAATTGTTCTTATAAGTTTATATTAAAATGAAATTAATGCTCATAAATCTTCAAAGGCAAGCACTGTACATGTATTATTGGTGACAATAAATATATAATAAACAGGTATTGAAAGAAGAGACAGTTCAGTGTGGTCAGCAATGAATTGAGATTGTACTGTATTACCGATTTATTGGTCTGTGAGATTGTTGCAAAGTCTGGTCCCAGTAGAGGACAGTGTGCGTGATGCAGCTTGTTTCAGTGTGTGGCATGATTCTCGATAAAAGGGAGCGAGAGCGAGAGCGAGAGCGAGAGCGAGAGAGAGAGAGAGAGAGAGAGAGAGAGAGAGAGAGAGAGAGAGAGAGAGAATGAGAATGAGAGAGAATGTAGGAGAGAGAGAGAGAAAAAGAGAGAGAGAAAGAGAGAGAATGTAGGAGAGAGAGAGAGAGAGAGAAAGAGAGAGAGAGAGAGAGAGAGAGAGAGAGAGAGAAAGAGAGAGAATGTAGGAAAGAAAGAGAGAGAAAGAGAGAGAGAAAGAGAAAGAGAGAGAGAAAGAGAAAGACAGAGAGAGAGAGAGAAAGAGAGAGAGAGAGAGAGAGAGAGAGAGAGAGAGAGAGAGAGAGAGAGAGAGAGAGAGAGAGAGAGAGAGAGAGAGAATTTATACTTCGTATATAATAATATTTTAGATTTTATTTTTTGATAATTGTTTGAATTGATAATATAGAATGAGGTTGAGATATAGTTTTCCACCTTTAAACCAAAGCCATCCAAAGGTCAGGTGTCGCCAGCTAACTAGAACACGGGACTTTCCTTGAGTTTCTAAAAGTGCAAAGATCAATGGTGATCTGAATTCTGGCTTCTTTGCAATCGTGTACGCGATTGTGTTAGATCAAGCCCAAAAAAACAACAACAAGAAACAACAAACAAAAACAAACAAACACACACACACACACACACACACACACACACACACACACACGCACAATTAATAGCCCCAATCGTATTCAAGTTTTGTACTTTGATAGTATCAGCCCCACCCCTGTCAAGACTTATACCATTTTCTTTGTTGTGCCAATAGAAACGCATCCACACAGATTCCTTTTTCTTCTTTGTAGAATTTTGTACTTTTCTGACACACAATTCCACCCCTCCAACCACTCTGATTGCATTCGGATAGCAACATTCACCTTGATAAATTGCAATTTTTGTGAGGCTGATCTCCCATTTCCGTTGGACGACCATTGGTCTAATTGATGTCAGTTGAATAGTTTCTGGCTAAAAACATATTGAACGGTTGCGGGCATGCTCCATTATGTTTTGAACAACACTGTCCGAACATTCATATTGACTCAAGTTTGATAGACTCGTACACGTATAGAGTTCTTTTAAGGAAACTTGGAGTATTTGTCAGATATTCTTTAAGAAATAACATGCTATATTGTGAGCTCAACGATGTGTATGTGAAGAATCGAGATAGGTTCAGTAACAGCCCTTTCCCCTCACTATATTACTATTATTATGACACATCTGTTTTGGTTCATGTAGGGAGTTGTTTCCTAATGTATCTTGCATGACTAAAAGATGTATAAGCTAAACGACATTTTAAAAATATTTATACTACGCGCTGTGGTGTTATGCGCAAAATATAGCCCGCATTTTCTGTTCTTCCATGGCAGCTTGATATTACATGTTTAACCTTTTAAGGACATGTCGAACACACAATAATAATTATGTGCGATCAGCAGCAGACCAAAGCAAATGTTGCAGCACATTTGGAATCTTAATACACACCCCAGGAACACACATCTGTAAAATATTCATTTTTCACTTATAATTTATATCGTTGCTCTTCTTTTAAATTTTCAAACAAAGAAAAAAAATTCCGTATGAATAACGAAGATATATTGCTTTTTTAAAGTGCCTCCAACATCGGTCTTCAAATATTGTCGAAAGACCAGAATGCTCGTCCTCAGTGAGTCAAACATCATGTTACGTCACTTCAATCTCATATTTTAGTAGTTTGGGCCATTTGCTCTCCCAGATTACTTGTTACATAAAATGTCTGTTGCATCCTCCCCCCCCCTCCTCATATTGTTCAAGCTCAAGCTCACTTTTTTTCCTCCAAACCTTTTCCTTCTCTCTTATTGACACCTTTTCTCTTCTCTGTGAGTCTCTGTCTCTCTCTCTCCCGCTGTCTCTCTGTTTTCCCCTCTCGTTCTCTTTCTCTTATTATCTCCATCTCTCCTACCACCACCTCTCTGTATCTACCGGGGTTCCTGCACATCAACAGCATAGCTGTGTTGGAAGAGAGAGCGAGCAAAGAAAGCACTTTTGCAGTAGATTGCTATCAATAGCCTTGCTGTTAATTTCTTGTTGTCATTGTCTTGTATGCTAATTATATTTTGTCCTCATGTGATGGCCACAGAGTGCTCAAATCTAAATCTACCACTTCGTCATTATTCCTATAGTGATTCTATATTTTTTTCAAAACCTTGAACTAATCAGAGTATAGCTTTATAATTCATTGTCGCACTTCAAAGATAGCATTAATTTAAATAATTTGTGAAAAACAAAGGGTTAATTGTTTGCCTTTGTAACTTTGATTAATCATTTCAATAAAATAAACATGAAAATTCATTTTACTTTGAATGTTTTCTGCTTTAAAATAAAAGGAATTCAATCTTTTGGAAAATAGAGGATAATAGTTCTTTTTGTTTTTTTTTGAGACATCCGAGCTGAGAAACAAGAGACGAACTTTGATCGTCAAGTGCCAATGTCTCTTTCAGGCCTGGTACTTGAAGAAGAATATAATATAATTTTTCAGTCGTTATCATGGACGTTAAGGTTTAAGGCAAGAGAAAAAGGAGGAGACCTAACAAAATATGGGAAGGTGACACAGATACCTGACAGGGGAACCAAAACAACACAGGCAGGAAGAATAGCGAGAGACAGAGTATTTCATTGCAGTAAGGTAAGATAAGCAACATCCGACCACTGGAAAAGCTAAG
>NW_004797661.1:189816-192756 GCF_000002075.1 Aplysia californica
CTTTGTCAGTAACTAAACGAGATAAAACCTGTAAATTGTTCTGAACAGAGTCCGGATCCACAGAAATATGTGCGAGAGTATTAGAGTTGTGTAGGCGTGTCGGTTGACCATCACTGACTATAATGTCGTGTCTGCCTTTACGTCGTGCAGGCTAGACAAGACTTGGTGACGTAATATGTCTCTGAACTTCTGAGATAAGCTGACGAATAGATGCCGTGGCAGTAGGCCTAGGAACACACTGCTTCTAAAGGACATTCGCGAAACAGGCCTTTAGTCTGATTAGACAGATTCGCATTCTTTTAAACTGATCAATTTGCTTGGTGGGGTAGGAGTGAGCAGTCGACCTGTCGACCTGGTGCTTGACACTGCTTGACCCTCGGACAATTAGGAAAGGAATTATTTACAGAAAATATAATGACATTCCCTCCCGCCACCCTCCCCCCGCCTCCTTTCTACCCCCCCCTTTGAAACAAACAAACAAACAAGCAAGCAAACAAACAAACACACCCCCCTAAAAAACAAAAACAAAAACAAACAAACAAAAAACTAGCAATAAGGAAACAACAACAGACAAATCCAACATATCTACAACATGGAAACAAATAGGAACAAAAGCAAAAAGGAGAAATCAAGAAAAAAAGACCCCCATCAAGACTTAACGGAATGAAGGAGTGGGGTTGAAGATAAGAGCATGGGGATAATGAGAATAAAAAGATTATATTATGAGAACGGATAATACTTGTAATCTATGTCGATCTCAGTTTCTAAGGTTCAAAACAGTTGTACATGAAGTCTCTCCCGGCAATACTGCAAAATTCGCACGATGAAGCTTCTGCACTAAATTGTCCCCTGCTTCGCAGTATGAGCATGATTCAAACATTGTCTGAGGGATCATGCACCCCATCCCCCAAAAGTAACACAGGTTCGCTCTGTGCAGCGAGCAAAGCTTGAACTTTTTTGTTTATCTGACAGAGATCTAGGTAGCTGTTAGTGTAGTTGGAAATCGAAATTTAAGTGAGCATAAGGGACCATTTTTTTGGGTCTAAAATCTTTTCATTTCGAATAACTTCACCAGACATATGAGTTGCGAGCGCCGTCAAACCTCTACGAAAAAAAAAGACATAATAATTGACTTCTTGAAAAAAGTAATTTTGACTTTGTAATAAACTCAAAATTCTACTCCATTTGAAGTAACAACATCTTGTATTCCACTGGTCTTGCTCTAATAAGGAAACTTCAGGGTGAGATTCTGAAGTAATACCGGCACTCATAGATCACAACAGGTCAACACTTCAAGAGGAAGCTTGCCTGAACAATAATGAATTGGTTGAGCATAACCACGAAACATGAAAGATCTGATAAGAAAAAAGGCAGGACAATTGCCCATCCCTGTGGCTATTTTCGGAACCTAGTCCTTATTTAGTAGAGCTACACACCCACTGTGGCAGCACCGAGAACAGAGACAAAAAGTGTTTATATTCGATAACATCAGTTTGACCAAGACACATTGGCTGAATTCTTTCAACAAACACCATGTCGGGAAAGTATCGGCTTTGGGCGTGGAACCAATCTATTGTTGTCGTCACCTGCTGCGTGGCTGTTGGACTATCCTTTCTTCTTGACGACCAGATAGGTGGCTATCTATGATAATTAACATGTAGCTTCCTTATTCTTTCCTCTTCTGGTAGTGTTATTACTATCATAAAATTATTATGTGTGATAAAAATCCTCTATGATTTTTTAAACCTGATTTAGGCTAATATAAAAGAAACCGTGTTGGAACGTTAGTCTGAGGTGACCTTCAAAAATGGGCCTTTGGATTCTGTTGGGGATTCAACTTTTAGACCCGTATGCAAAGATAACAGAAGATTGAACAGAGTGGTTTCTTTTAGCTTGTTTTAACCGTTTAAAAAAATTATGGTAGCAATAATAATGATGATGATGATAATAATAATAATGCATATCATTTCTACAGCGCTCACTCCCCTACATTAAAGCTCTAGTACTCTTACAGTACTATCATCATAACACACAATTAAATACATGTACATAATCGTTGTGCGTACCGTAATGCGCTCTTTAGATTTAAGATAACACATAAACAGGCATTCAAACGATCACAGCATAATCGATTGACGATAATGCATATCGTGTTGTGAACATAATAGTAATATGAAGAAGAAGCTTTTACTATCAAGATGGCATTTCATGAAGTATTCTGAGGGTTAATTTGCACATTATCCCAAAAGAAAAGGTATTCGTTGAATCTGAATCTTGGGACAAGTATCTTGGATGTACTTGGACTGCAATGATGACGGCCCCTCTTTACAGTAAATAATAATAATTTTAAGAAAATCCGGTGTAATGAGGAAAAAACGTTCGTTTATTGTGCGACTTTCATTTTCTTTAATATCCATTCATTTTTTAGTTAATAAGAAGAGTGCTTTATCAATTCTGAAGAACTCTGCATTGTTTAACACTGGTCAAAATGAGTTTCACTTTTGTGCTGATAACGACATTAAAGGGAATAGTCGGGCATACGTCATGAAATATACTGATCTCCGTTTATCACTGTCACATAAATACTCACCCCCCCCCCGCCCCCCAGAAATGTCGCCACCCCTTTTATTTTTTAAGAGACTTAATGATCTCCGTTTATCATTTTCATATGATATTTACAAACTTACCTTCCGGAAGTGTCCCTAACCCCTTTTGTTCTTAATCGTATGCAAAACTTTACATTAGTGCCGTAGTTACTTCAATTGCATTAAGACCTCTATTATATTTTTGGTGTAGATTTGCAACATGTTTTTGGGTATAAATGACACAGGCACAGCTTATTTTTCTATTCAGAGCAGGAGTGAGTTGTTGTTGTTGTTGCTGCTGCTGCTGCTGCTGCTTGTTGTTGTTGTTGTTGTTGTTGTTGTTGTTGTTGTTGTT
>NW_004797661.1:192955-194713 GCF_000002075.1 Aplysia californica
ACTACTACTACTACTACTACTACTACTACTACTACTACTTTCTGTGACCCCTTCAATATTAAATCTAGCCGTGGACTTAATCTTACGAGTACAGAAAGTGTTGCCACCCAAATAGCTGTACTCTAAACGTTAAGGAAAACAACAAAAACAAAATAAAACAAACTGTTTACTCTTCTGACAGTACCATGCCCACAGCCAGCTACTAACTGTTTGAACGAGACTTTCAACAGAGTCCTCGCCAATCTGGGCTGCCTCGGCTGTCAGACAGGTTGTCAGCCAGGCTACAGAATGACGGCCAACCCACGCTACTACGTCACAGAAGGTGACACCAAAGGGACTTACGATTATCAGAATATTTCCATTCCCAAGTCGAAGAATGTGTAAGTAAATATCTGGATTTATAGTCACAGCGCTTGTCTACAGTCGTGGATTTGCCTAACGTCTTGGCCCTCTAGTGCTCACAACACGAAGTGCTGACATGAACATTTATTTTGACCCTATGCTGATACTTGAAAGGCAATATAAATGAAACTTTCTAAGATTTATTTTTTGATTAAATGAAATTCATAATGTTTTGACCCCCCCCCCCCCCCCGCCAACAAAGAAAAACAACAACAACAACCGCAAAAGAAGGTTAAACAACTCCTCTTTAATTTCATTTGCCAGTCTGCTCATTCCAAATTACCTTTGCCGTTCCCAAGGGATACATCGTGTTTTTGCTTGTCAAGTGCAGAAAGCTTTCACCTGCAGATTCAGTCACAGCAGTAATGGATAAACAGAAGAAACTGGAAACAACATAGAAAATTCAGAAGAAGTATAAGGTCTAAAAAGAATTCTGACCTCGTGACATCACAACAGCACTTTCCGTGTTGTTTGTTTACGCAATAGTACACGCCCTGATATGAAATCGTTTAGTTTTATTGAAATATTACAGCACTCTCAACACAAATAAGCAATACAAGTTCTGAAGATAAGAGGTGTTACAAGAGAGTAGCGTGCACGGAAGAGGAAAAGGAGAGATAAGAACGATAGATCTTTGATAGGAAAGAAGGAGCAAACCTGACCATAGCGATACGAAACCATTTTCTTCTCATAGAATATAAATGGTGTCTTAGATACTTTTTCTGATAAGCATCAATAGTGGTATAATTCTTTGCAAAATCTATAATATACTTTTTTTTCTTCTCTTTCAGATCGGAACCCCAATGGCTGTGCATTAAAGGAGACACCTGTCAGTGGGGTTATTATCCTTCCAAGCAAGGAAGCATAGATGAATGTGCCTGTAAGTGTTGATGAACAGCAGTTCCCTTTCTTTATCATTTAACAACGCTCCGAACCCATAATAATATGTCAGATCAGTTGCAGGCCAAAGGCCAAAGTAGTGGCACGTTCTGAATTCACATTCACAAATCAGATACATGAGTTTACATATTTTATAGTATGCATGCTGTCGATTGATATTTTTAGCTTTGCAATAAAGAAAACAGAATTGACAAATCTGTATTATAAAGAAATTATACCCCCCAAAACAGTGTCTTCGAGCGTTCTCGAATGATCACAATGCGCGTCCTCTGAAAGATGCCAATGATAAGATAAGTGTGCCTACGTTAGTTTGGTGAACAACAGTTCCCCTCCATAGGAGACATTGATAAGTGTGACTATAGGCGTTGACGAGCAGCAGTTTCATCAATAGTAGATATTGATAAGCGAGCCTGTGAATGTTGATGAACAACAGTCTCCCTCCCCCCCCAACCCCCG
>NW_004797661.1:194900-196118 GCF_000002075.1 Aplysia californica
CACACACACACACGCGCGCGCGTGCGCGCGCTCTCACGTAACCGGACCGTTGATAGTGTTTCTGAAAGCACAAGGGTAAAGCAATTTTTTGTATGCCAGAAGGAAGACGTGAAGGAGTTGGTGACAGCTCGAATAGCTGAGTGAGAATGAGAGTATTCGAGAGAATGAGTAAGAAAATGAGTGAATAAATTGTATAAGTAAGATGAACATGAAATGGAATGAATGCAATTAATTAACAAGTACGTAGCGGCAGATAAATGACCTCCCCCCCTCCGACTTAAACCCTCTTATTCCCTCGTTTTCAAGATACACCCTCGCTATCCCAAGAAAAAAACAACACCACCAAAAACAACAAAAAACCCCAACAAAACAACAAAAAAACAAAAAACAAAAAGAAAACCAACAACAACACAAAAACCAAAACAAAACAAAGCAAACAAACCCCCCAAAAATAAAAGCTCATCATGCCTTCATCTCTTAGACTGTGGCGAGGGCTGCACGTCATGTCATGGCTATGGCAACTGTCAACACTGTGTGCTGGGCTACAGGTCCAAACCTACGACCATCTTAGGGGGCGGGACGGCATCGGAGTGTGTCAGCTCAGGAGGTGAGTATAATACAATGGTAGTGGTAGACAGAAAAACGCTTTGAATTTTTGCAGGTGGCAAAATCGGTATTGTGGATTACGCATAGCAATTATTGCATTCTAAAAATTAAATGGTCGCTTTTAAGTAGGTCTACAAGTACAAGGGGGCTATCCCGAAAAATGCTGTTTCGAGAAAATGGAAGGTAAAGTTTTTGGATCCTTATTCAGTTTCTTTAAAAGACGAGGAGAGTTTTCTCTATAACCAAACAAATATACACACCCATGAAACCAAACTTCTCCTATAGGTAAGGCAATGCCCACTTTTTGTGTAGGTCAAGGTTTCTGGAAACCCCCGAAATCTGGGTTAGCCCGCTAGTCCTTAAAAGCGATCAAATAGAGTGTTATTATTATTATCATTATCGTGAGCATAACAAAACTTATTTAGAAGCAACTTTTTTCTTCAACAATCATTGCTTACTAACCTTACCCCCTCCTATACACACCTGCGTTCCCTTCCCAAAAATGACATGTCAAGACCCTGTAGACGTATTGTGAACCCTGGATGCTTAGTTACAACTATTTTTTAATGTTCATTGTTTACTCACCCCTCCTTACACACATACACACACACA
>NW_004797661.1:196885-201290 GCF_000002075.1 Aplysia californica
ACCCCCCCCCCCAAACTCCCACCCCTTTTTTTTCACTGTGTCCTCCTCCCCACAATGCTGTGTCCTAACCCCGTGGCACATTGTGCGCACTTGATGTTCAGCAGAAACTCTTTTTTTGTCAATACTCATTGCTTACTCACCTTACACCCCCACCCCTTCCCTCACCCGTGTCCCCCTTCCCACAATTCTGTGCCCTAACCCCGTGGCACACTGCACACATGTTGTTCAGCAGAAACTCTTTTTTGTCAATACTCATTGCTTACTCACCTTACACCACCCCACCTGTCCCTCACTCGTGTCCTCCTCCCCACAGTTCTGTGCCCTAACCCCGTGGCACACTGCGCTCACAAGACGTACGCCAGCCAAGTGGTGGGCTGCCTAGGCTGTATCTACTGTGAGGACGGCTACATCCCGGCTTCCAACCCGCATTACAGACGGGCGCCGGAGAACAGAACCTCTGGCTTCTATCACTACCAAAGTCTTAAAGTTTCCGGTTCTTTGGAGATGTAAGTTTAATCTGATATATATTACACAAACGTTTACTTTTCACACCTCTTGAATCCCTTTAGGGAGAAGTAGAGAGAGAGAGAGAGAGAGAGAGAGAGAGAGAGAGAGAGAGAGAGAGAAAGAGAGAGAGAGAGAGAGATGGGTGCTTTTAGCCTTCTTTGCTTTGAAAATGCTGCCCTCTGCATTCGTCAACGTACATAAAACTAAGCATTTATTTATGTCCCAAGCTTTCCCTAAATGCTCCAAGGGCTCTCTTGTGAGCACAAGATAGTAGCAACTCTTTTCACTAGTTATGGCTTACTCATGGCTTACTCATGGCTTACTTATGGCTTACAATCTTCCCCCCACCTGCAATACGGTAATTGCGGTGCCAGATCCAGTGGCACACTGCGCCAACTTCTTCGGCACAACCTTTCTATAAGACACGAGCATCATCTGGCTTGCCCGCCTCGTAAGCTCTGCGAGAGCAAATAAGTTCATCCAATTCAATTGCTCAATGCTGTTGTTGTTGTTGTATGTGTGAGGTAGCCTATCCGTTTGAAATGTTTGGAGCCCCGAAGAATGTGCCCTTCGCCAGGGCCACCGCCTCTCTAGGGTAGCGGGAAAGCAGTCCAACCTCCCTGAATCCTCCCCAAAGAGATGCTACTGCCGGACCTCCGTGGCGGGGCATCTCTGCAGCCAGCGCTCCAAATCTTGAAGCCCCTCGCTGCAGAATGGACATATTGTTTTGTCTATTCTATTTCCAGAAAAGTGACCAGTTCTGATTTTTGCCAGTAGTGACTGGTCACTGCAGGACTTAATTTGAGCCTCTCGTTTTAAGGAAATTTCCCTGTATATTTATTATTTCCTTCGTCCGTGTGTGAGATATCGGAGGGTCTTTTGTGATGAGTTTTATCTGGGCGCATGCACTTCCATATGTAATTTGGCGGTCTGGACCCGGCAGCACAGTTGTTGTTGTTGTTGTTGTTGTTGTTGTTGTTGTTGTTGTTGTTGTTGTTGTTGTTGTTGTTGTTGTTGTTGTTAACGATCCAGTAGCACCTGAACGTTAACTCTTCTCATGATGCCATTCTGTAACATCTGCGTGTCTGTTCTGATTGTTGTCTTGAGGAATAGAGGCAGTTAGATGTGTGTGGTAGCTTGGGAAGAACACATCCCCTCAAATCGGTTAGTTTTCTACTGAAGAACAGACAGATGATGTTCCACTGTCTCTAAGGGGTAGTCACATAGTGGGCAGGCAGCAGACTGCTTTACTCCAATTCGGTTGAGGTGTTGATTGAGGGGCACACCGCTCAGTGTAAGACTCCCTCATACATGCCTTTTCAAAATGGCGTATTTATTAATTTGTTGTTGTTATTGTTAGTGTTTTACGGCGCACATAACTGCATAAGGTCATACGAGCGCACGGGACACTTCAAACAATTTCAGTTGTTAGGAAATTTTGATTTTTTGCCCGGGTGGCAGCCGAAGCCTACTCTTATCGATTAAAGACCACCAAAGGATCTTTAACGTGCGCAACTTGCACACGGTACCTCCGAGAGTTTTTGCCTTTGTCTGAAAAGGCTAGGTGTAGATCTTTCCTACCAGAAGATCAGAGATGTGGCTGAAAGACGGCAGTAAGAAGGAGCCAAGGAGTAGAAGTAGAAAGGCTGCAGAAAGAGTCAGGAGCCCAGAGGAGGGGGCAAAGGAGTGAGGGGGTGGGGGCAGAAAGTGGGGACGAAAGTAGACGGCAGATCATTGCTAGAACAAGAAAGGAGATGGAAGGAGACAATTTTTAGAGAAGAAAAATTTCCGTCGCTACCCAGATTCGAACCCTAGACTTGTGAATGAGAAGCCAACACCTTAACCTCTAGGCCACGAGAGCCCCCTATCCCTTTTCACAATGGCGTATGGCGGAGTCCTACTCAAAGCAGTAAGCATCTTCTGTTTAACCTGCTGTTTTTAAAAGAACATTATTTCTTTACGTTCTTTACAAACGTTTTACCTGTATTTCCAGCAACGAGCCTCGTTATACCTGCGTGCTTGGTCCTCCTTGCCCCCCTGGTTGGCACAACGACACAAAGGCAGGCTTTGAAATCTGTGAAAGTAAGGAACCCCCCCCCCCCCATTTTTTTCTTCTTTTTTCTTTTTAACGTCTACAGAAACAACAACAATATGAGCAGCAACCATAATTGCGATAATAACATCGGTAACCAACAGCTTCACCATATTTTTGTACAGCATATGAAAAAATGACGAGAAGATCTGCAATGAATCATCATCATCATCATCATCATCATTAGCAATAGCAATACATGTATAGTCATCATTTTATACTCCTGTTACTGTTACTTCTGTTGTTTTTGGGTATTTGGATATGAAAACAGCACTGCGCGCTCGATAATTAATTGTTTGCGCTCTAAGTCTTCCTCCGTTGAGAAGAATACCCTTAGGTACTCTCCCTCTTCCTCTTCATGTTGACGCAAGCAGATAACAACAGTACGACTAAAATCTTATTTTGTTTTGTTTCCTTTTTTTAGTAGACCAGCTGACCATTGTGGGGTGATGATGGAGACGGGCGGAATCCTTCAGGCTGTCACGGAGTATATGAATAATGGTATGATAATAAACATGGTGTTTTTAGTATGTTTTTTTCTTCTTATGAGTTTGTCTTTTTTCGTTTCTTGTAAAGTTTGGTTGGTTAGTTTGATTAAAGAGAAGCACATCGACACAATAATACTCATTTAGTGCTGGGAAAAAGTAAGACAGATAGACAGAAATATCAGAGGGAAAGCAAAGAAGTAAGCCATACCAGTAGTGCCTTCCAACCAACAGCCATTGTAACGAGTGTATCTGTTGTGAGTGGTGGGCGGGTGTTTTGGTATGGTTTGCTCCCTCTTCCCTATCAAACATCAATCGTCCATATCGCCTCCTTTTTTGAGTTTGTTCTTTTCTTGTAACACCTGTATTCTTCGGCACTTACCTGACCTACTTGAGTCGCAAGTGCCGAAAATTTTCTCCTAAAAACACAAAAAGAAGGAAACTTAACCACTCAAAAGTGAAACTCTTTCCAATATGAATCTGTAAAAGTGTAGCATACGATTACCTGAGAGGTGAGATACAGGACGCGGTAGAAGTAAACTTTAGCCCTCCATTCAAAGGTTACTTAACCAAGTGCGGACATCCGGAGCTGCCACTTTTAGTAGGGGACACATTTAGGCGATGTGACGTCACATGAGCTAAACTCTTTTCACTTAACTTAAAATGGGCGTCGAAAATTATTTCTTTTATCCACAATGCCGCATTACGAAAAATTGTCGTACGGACCCAAAACCAAACACCCTCGGGTTTGAAAAGAACAAAACAAACAACAATCCAACAACAACAACCGACTACCCTTGATATCTAGCCGTGGAAGACGGAGAGGGCGAAACTTAATAAAAACAAGCCAAAAATAAATAAATAAGAAAATGACCCCCCCCCACACACACAACAAAAGCCAAACAAACCAAAAACAACCAAACCCCCAAACCCCCACGGCTATTATACATTTAGAACCGAGGTGTCAGCAACTGTAATGGAAGTTGATTATAAACCATGCCAGCAGTCCCATTCTTGTCATACAAGTGGAGGAAGACGCCAGAAGGAGGTGAGAAATCTGCGCTTCATGGGATCGATCGTGTTAACTGGTAAAAGGAGTTCGTAATGCAAGGATACGAAAAATTCTTATCAGTTAGCTTTGTAGAGAGGTTCAGCAAAGCAACTCAATTTTGACACTTCCATTCTTTGACTCTCCGGTACACCCTTTTTCCAAGTCTATCCGTTCTTGTTTCTCTCTCTCTCTCTCTCTCTCTCTCTCTCTCTCTCTCTCTCTCTCTCTCTGTCTGTCTCTCCCCTTTTGTCAAACTCTCGTTGTTACTAA
>NW_004797661.1:201865-207796 GCF_000002075.1 Aplysia californica
AAGAGAGAGAGAGAGAGAGAGAGAGAGAGAGAGAGAGGTTGCTTATAATAGACGCCAAATGGAAATCGGTTTCATTCGGCTATATTGCAAATGTGGGACGAAAACGGGTAAAAATCGTGGCTGACGAAAGCGGGACGAAAGGACGAAACCACGTACCGACACGAAGATGTGAATGTGAGACGAAAAAGGATGCACGCACAAGAGGAACAACAGCAAACTGACAAGTGCAAAATTAAAGAGCACGAAACAGCACTGTACTTTTATAGTTTGCGCTCAGTGCGAAAGCCTCATGACTACGCTACAGGCTTGATCAAATTAACTTTTAAAAATGTAGGTTCGCCCTCGTCAACACAGTTTTGATCATTTAGAATCTAGTAGAAGGCGGTCTTTGACCGTGCCGTGGCACAGGCCCCCTGTCTAACATTCTGTGAGGTTAGCGAACTCTCTTCACACCTCGTATTCAAAACAATTGGCAGGCCGAATTTTTTCTCTGAGATCGAGACTTTTCCCGGAGGTGATTTTTGAGACGTTGGCAATAAGCTTGAAATAGGTACAAACTGAACGGGGAGAGAGATAAATCTTCGAATCTCCCGCTAACACACCCACAAAACTGTCGAACAAGCTATAAATCGATTTATACTCACCAAAGGAAGCATTTGTGGTTCGTATTCTGTTCTCGAAAAGCTGATTAATGTAGTCTTAGGCTTTGTGGAGGCGGCTGAGGGTTTCAACGGCGAAGAATACCCCCGTTTTGCCTGAAACAAAAGACGCACGAGGACAAAGGGGAGGCAACTCATTGTTCAAGGTGTGCAGGTCTCCTGTCAAGGCTAATATAACACGGACAATCTCCCTTTGACGCCAGATTATCGGGAATTTTGTGCTGTATTGACACCGTCGTTTGCTGCAGGCGGATCCAGGATAGGGATAAGGTACACTATAACGTGAACGATTTGGTTTGCTTTAACGCCTGAGTAAGCAGGTAAAGGTTATTTTGTTGTCGGAGCTTCCGACTTTATGGCGAGAGGACAGAGAGAAGGGGGAAAAAGGAAGGAAAAAGGTAGGGTCGGTGAGCTAAAGAAAAAAAAGGAGCATTTATTTGTATTACAACATTGTAATATACATAATATGTAAATGTTGGATGGTGTTATAAGAAGGGACAAGCCTGTCTGCTGATCGTGTTCAGAGTACGTTTGTATGTATCGCTGAAAAGGTTATTTCGGACACCCTTCTCTACCCCCCCCGTCCTCGCCCAACCGTTTTAAAATGATTCTTTTAGTGAATGACGCCACAGCAAACTAAATGTGCCCCCCCCCCTGTTACACACACACACACACACACACACACATACACACATACACACACACACACTCTCTCTCTCTCTCTCTCTCTCTCTCTCTCTCTCTCACACACACACACACACACACACACACACACACACAAACACACACAGAGTAGAGACCTTCCGGTGTGCTTACTAGGTCCAGTAAGTTCCGAATTTGGAAAGGGGGGGGGGGAGGGGGCGTACAATGTACTTCTATGCCCCCCCCCTTCCGAGGGGTAAGGGAAGGGTAACGTTAGCAAAGTCGGATGTATAATATTTGAACAGTAGAACATGTCGTTTCAAGAATCGTCGATTTAAAAAATGGCCTTCCGAGCTTTGATAAAGTAATACTATGTTACATGAAGTACTTTACCCTCTTACTTTTCTCCCATTTCACCCAGCTGTAAAAGGACAGCTGTCAACTGGCAGAGACTGAATAATGGTATGTGAATAAAGGCGGTATATTATGTAACTCAGGCTGCTACAATCAAGAAGAATATTGCGAAATCGTGTACGTCTTCAGGAGGAAACCTGAACATTTCAAAAATAGGTTTAAAAAGCATAAAACAAACACTGTAAACAATTTGGCTATCCAAAATGACAGTATTGTTAAGATGTTCTTGGGTCTTGTTGTACTTGCCATCAAAATACTAATAACTTAGCTAAACAACCAACACATTAGTTAACTAACTGATTACAGGCCCATTCTTGATTCTTATGATCATAAACCATAAAACAGGATTGTAAAGTCAATGAAACAAACAAACTAACTAACTAACTAACTAACTAACTAACTAACTAACTAACTAACTAACTAACTAAGTAACTAACTAACTAAGTAACTAACTAACTAACTAACTAACTAACTAACTAACCAACTAACTAACTAACTAACTAAGTAACACTAATTAACTAACTAACGAACTAACGACCGAACAAACGAATGAACGAACTAACTCTCAAATAAATGCAAAGAGTAACAAACCAACATACTTTCTAATAAATAACAAATGAACTAATAACGTATCTAACTGCTTTACGAACAAACGAATGAACGAATGAGCGAACAAACGAACGACGAATGAACGAGTGAAGAACTAAAATGTTAACTTTTGACAAAACACATTAAATAAGGTAAATTTCGATAGCATTTCGCTTGTCAGAGGGAAGCGAGGAACTTGCCTAAAATTCAGCGTGGCCATGAGCTCACAAGCTTGGAGAACCGCACGTACGGCAAATCTCCGCCCCTGATCAAATAACCCGGTAACGGAGCTATGATCACGGCTTGGTGACAACAGCGGGGTGCCGTGGACGAGGGGGTCTGGTCTTTAGAGAGATAGAGGTTTATGGATTTGTGCTGGAATGACAAGACGGAGAATAGGAGAGGGAGGGGGGATAACAGCGCGCGGTCTTGGGGGCTGTGGGCGAGGGGCACTTACCTGATTCAAAACTTTGGGATTAATTGGTGACTCTACAACCCTCGAGTGACACTGAATCAGCAAACAGCTCTCTCGTGAAGTGTGAGTTTAACCTGACTTCTCTCGTCTATTAGATCAACCACATTATGTATAGCACGAGTGTTTAAGGAAAGCAGTAATATTATTCTGGCACTGTATTAACTTTGATAGGATTGAGTGATTTTTAAATCTCTTGATATAGGTTGCTTTCTGTAATTTTGTTTTAATTTGTTGGGGGAAATTAGGCATTTAAGAGACATTACTAATATAACAAACGATCTGCCATGTAAACGAAAGCACGAAGGTGTGTTTGGTGACTGTTTTGATAAATCTTAAAGTCTTTTCTTTTAAAACAACTGCAGAGTGACTATAAATTCCTGCTCATCACTTCTCTTTACCCGAGACTTTCTAAAATGATACAGAAACCGACTACATTAAATAGATTTGAAGGAGGCTCAGTATAATAATATTATGATGAAATATACGCCCACCGACCGTCTGTTCTCTCCCCAGTCTCCTACAGTTGTTGATGAAACACTTTCCTGTTTTGTTGCTACTAAAATAATAATTCACTCTTAGATTTTGATTGAGTCCAGAGTCTCTGACTGATACATCCTCAAAAACAACGGGTTTTTTTTCTTCCAGAAGCGTCAATTTTCGTTACTGTTTTTCAAACAACAGACAAACATTGCTCTGGCATTTAGTTTCTAAAGTGAATCTCACCTTCCCCAGCCCTCGTTGCCTTTGGCGCATGAAAGACAAAATGCCCATACTAGTTCAGTTCGTCTGTCATTCTTTTTTTTTTCTTCTAGTATAATACTACTAGTATCCATGTTTCCTGGGTCAACATTGTAAGCGTGACTATGTCTATTTTTGTGTTGGTGAGTTAATTTAAAAAAATTATATTACAGAATACGGGAGATGGAGACCAGACCACGTACATAGTGGGTTTTGTATCCAGTGTGTCACAATATTGTTCAAAGAAGAATCTTGAACTAAGTAACATTTGAGAGTTGAAAGGAGGACGGGAGAATGACCAGTGCTGTCAGGTGAGTTTGCTTATTCCCTCTCTACCTTTCCGGAAATTTTTTCAAATACGCACACAGGTTTGTTTTTACGTTCGCGCCCCCTCCTTTTTATGGTTTTATTGCAGGTTTTTTTGGGTATCATTGCAGGCACACACACACACAAACACACACACACACACACACACACACACACACACACACACTCACACACACACATCACACATACACACACACACTCACACACATGCGTGCGCACATAAACATACACACCCGCATGTGTACATGTTTGCTCATACTCTTAGACACAAGGACAACCATAAAAACACACGTATTCACACTTCAATTTGGGGAAAACGTTTATATCTCTCTCATTCTCTCTCTCTCTCTCTCTCTCTCTCTCTCTCTCTCTCTCTCTCTCTCTCTCTCTCTCTGTGTGTCATGTTTGATCATTGGTTTGATTTCAAATTACATATTTATGAAAAAAGCGAAGTACTTAAAAACCTTTGGCATGCTTGAGGCGTCACTTCCTGTAATGGCCGAGAGTAGTGCAGGTTCGTGGAAAAGGCTCCAGTCTTTGAAATCGCCTTATGTGATGGCTTGGAATCATTCCAAGGCCGAACTACGTACCCTACTTTGTTTGTGAATGTTTTGCCAGGTTTTGAAGACATAAAACAAAAGATATTGAACTTGTTTATTTTTTTTTCTCATAAAACAAAGATACTGGTTTTGCGACATGTCAGTCTAGATTTGGACAACTTGTCATTTAATTTTGGTAAAAATTGCCGGTGATTGCTGCACATGCTATTTGATACTTTCAGTTCGATGAAAGAATGATAAATTTACCAAACAATGATATCAGCCGGCTTCCAGAGCATTTTTCACGAGACACATCATGAGATCCTCTTGTCTGTTGGGGATAGTACGGGGGCTTTTGCCCAGGGAATAGAAAGGGGGAGAGTCCAAGTAGTTATTCTTTTATTTTGAAGTAAAGATCCAGCTTGGAGTATAATCTATTGCTCTTTTCTGTTTTGGTCGACAATTGCATGCCTCCGATCATCTCGACACCAATTTTGGCGCGATTTTAGTTCAGTTGGTATCATGCTGTGCTTTTCTGCTGATGGCCCTGGTTCGATTCCCACTGTTGTGCATGACTAGTATAGGGAGTAGGCCTATTGTATATTCAAGGCTCACAATCTACTTAGTTTGGTCTGTCTCAGTTGTACTTTAAATTCACAGGTCCCATCTCTAGCATAAGCTTACAATACTATACCACACTATGCGACCACAATTGTAGAGTAAAAGCTGGACTGGTTGAGATACTTTGATAGCCCCCCCCCCACACACACCAGAGCAGTGTTACTGACTGAAGTTGTCTGTAGCCCATTTCCAAAGGGGTGATATTAACCTGTTTTTGTGCACAGCAGAATTGTAAATGGGCTGATTTATCAATGCCATGCCCATACTGTGACGGAACAACATAGGGGGAACTGCTGCGTTTTCTTTCCTCATCCTTACCATCGTCATTTTGCCTCTAATTCTTTTATATGTTTGTTACTCTCTTGTGAATTGCTATTTCCTGGGTGCCTTGATAGTTGAAGCAGACTTTGAGCTGTCGAGGCTAGAGAGGTGAGCAGAGGAAACCTTATCCCCCTTTTGGACTTATCTGTTGACATGAACCCTTGGCGCTCTTATGCAGTTGCGAGGGCCGTAAAACCTTATTAAAACTAAAACTAAAAAACGAAATACTTTGATAGAGTTAAAATTGTTTGTTCCATGTCCATGGCTTACCTGCTTTTTTCCTCAGTTTGAATATTTCTTCAATGTATTTTACTATGGTAATGGCAGTGCTTTTTCATGATTTTCAAGGTCTTGGAAAACTTTTGACCTCAAAAGAGGTCACACAAAACAATTCTCGGATGAGTTACCCTTTGACCCGGGCAAGAAGAGATGGGCCAAATCAAGCCTTAGACGTGACGCTTACAGAGTGACCCTGGTGAGTGGGGGTACAAGGAGTATGTTTTAGATTTCTTTTGAAAGACTTTCTTCTTCTTCTTCTTCTATCCCGTGGTTGGGGCAACCGTGGGGGCACCACTGCATCTGAAAACCAGCTCTCGCCATCTATTTT
>NW_004797661.1:208286-210244 GCF_000002075.1 Aplysia californica
AGAGAGGGGGTGTGAGGGTCAGAGGGATAGAGAACATAGTAGGATATAGAGAGAGAATATGAAAAAAGACGTTAGAAATATTTTCTAGGCCAATAGTTAATACCAAAACCTCAAAACTACCCGTTCCTGCCCCCTCCCTCTCTCTGTTGCTGTCTCTCTTTCTCTCTCCCCCTCTCTCTACTCTGTGCGGACATACACGCGCGCGTGTGTATATTACATTACCCCCCCCCCGAAATAAAGCCATCTGAGTATGGGAAGTACACTTACCTCCGATCTGTTATTATATTTTTAAAAAACCCATTTTATAATGTTGTATCGTGATACCCGCTGCCAATAGTTAGGGACACAGGTTTGCTTTTCCACAGCAATGATTTCAAATTCCAGCCACGACCGTAGGCTAACTCAAACACTGTACTATTAGAAATGTGACTTAACTTTGTCAGTGAGGTGATCTAGTACCACGGTTCCGATACCAGGACACGCCAAATTTCCACGGCCTTGAAGAAACTAAACGTCCTGCTAAACCAAAGCATTCTGTTGTCACATGGGTGTTATTGTTATTGTAACTAGACGTAACACTTGACTGGTGAAAACTGGAAAGAAGAATTTGAAACCCGCTGGGTTTTAGCTTTATCAAAACCTTGTCTCGTTAAGGTTTCACCAAAGTGCTATCTTCTGACAATAAGGGACCACATTCATAGGTCATGGCTTTTGGCTAATTGTCTGGTTCCTCCACGCCAAAGAAACTAGGAAGTGGGTGGTGGCAGATCAGTTTTGGCCCCAGCGTCGACGTTATATTACTAAAGAAACATCTTTATGTAACGTCTTTACGGAGCTCTTCAGTCCGAGAAACCGGTCTGTCTGACTTCGGCGAGTCCCAAAGCTTGTAATGTGTGCTTTTGTTTTCGCCGCCTTTGTCCGGTCGGTTCGTGTGGGTAATGGGTCGAGGAGCCTCTCTCTTGTCCTGGCGCCCGACGGCAAACTAGAGCCGGAGATCCTATCACACGAGCATGTTTTCTTTCTCACTTCTGCTCTGTGCTGCCTCTTTCCAATTACCTAAGGGCGCCGTGGAACAACGCAGGACTAGGACCGTCCGAAGCAGCATAGAAGTAGGAGAGAGACAGAGGGTCTAAAAAAATTAAACAAACAAAAACACTGTATTCTAAGATAACTTGAGAAATGAAGGAAATGAGTGGGGGGTCCGATGTAAAATTATGGCATCTCTTCAAACACGTACTTAAAAGAAAATGCCAACAACTCTTCAATCTCATGAAAAGAGCTGACTCTCGACACCCCCCCACAAACACATTCACATACGTGCTAAAGATAATATAGTACTTATTTTCTCTCTATATATGGCAATTTTGAGGTATTTGCTCACTTTGTCCCCTTCCCGTTCTCTACGGACAGACAAGTCTTCTGTTCAAGGAGCAGACCAGAGGGTCAATTATTTCTTTCTCTTACCTTTCCTTGAATAACGTGTACCTTTTTGAGGACAGAAGACCTACATTGACAGTGTCTGACTCTGAACGTGTATCAGTCAAATTAGCTCCTATAACTTTCTTTAGTCTAGAGTTATGTAATTCACAACAGTAATTGCATTTGGTGATGGTACTTGACCTGTGATATGCAAATAGAACTTTCGACACCATCAATTTTTAAAAGCAATTCTGGTACACACATTCAAATAAAAAATATTTACCTATTTTCAACTTGTTTGAAAAGCTAGTGTCCACGCACATACACGATTAGTGCAGGGACACGGAGGGTATGTTTGTTTTCCATGTCGCAACCTTACCTTGACCAAACCAGGAGCAGAGCGTAAAACATTGTGTTTGCACAGAGGCGACAACCGAGGGTATTATTCTTGCCCTAGGGGACTGTCGATATAGGACGTCTTCGTACTTATCTAATTGGTAGGGAAAGGGGGGGGGGGGGGGGGGGGGGGGGGGGGGGGG
>NW_004797661.1:210345-211770 GCF_000002075.1 Aplysia californica
ACTTATCTAATTGGTGGGGAAGGGGGGGAGGGGTAGGGGAGGGGTAGGGGAGGAGGGAGAGGAGACTCGTCAGTTCGAATGTATATAAAATAAGACTAACAAGTTCCAGGGGGTTAATGGACATAGTGATAAGACAGCGATGGTGGTTAAAGAAACAGAAGACTGCGGTTGTGCAGACATACGTCAATTGTTTTATCATACATTGACACATTTGTTGGACCGGGGAGAAAATATTATTGTTATTGCATTGCCTTAGGTGAACGTTTCTACGAGAAAACTTATTGTAGGCTGCTTGAAGGGTTCCCGTCATTCTCTCCTCTGTCCTGTGGTGGACTGCGGTCATTTCTGTGGAGGTGTGCTTCAAGCCCACACGGATATAGTTTAAGGTAAGGGTGTCTTTTCAGAGACGCATCTGGTGGCATTATATGTAAAGGATAGGCCCTATCTTGTATCTGTCAAGGTTTCTTTAGTGTGTTTAGCAACGTGGACACTGCAAATGTGTCCAACTTATCATGCATTTTTATTTTGTTTTGCTTTTTTTCCCCACCGTCGCTATATTTATGTTTTTACTGATGAATTTTTTTCTTTGTGGTCACCTCCAAATTAAACCAATAAACAAAGAGGAGGAATCAAACACCGGCATCAAGTATAGAATATACTGAAGACTTCAACATTTTTATTACGTTCCAAAATTGTTCACTTTTCCATTCAACACTCATCAAAATGTATTAAAAGACAAACAAACAAACAAACAAACAAACAAACAAACAAAACAGCAGCAACAACCACCACAGCCCTCCCCCCTTCAAAACAATGAACAGCAACATAATATAAAAGAAACCACAAGGAAGTCTAAGGTCTTCCCATGGGCGCCTCTCTTGCAAATGTCAACCCCCTCCCCAAAAAAAAAGAAGAAAAAAGCAGAAAAAAAGCAACACCCCCCAACAACAACAAAAATAACAACAACCAAAAGCAACAAAACAAAACAAAACAAAACAAAACAAAAAACCCCGCCAAGTTCAAGAGCCTATCGAGAAATATCGAACGCAAACTATCATTTTACGCGGAGCCATTTTTTTGCAACACGGCGCTGTTCTGTTCACGGGTATGAATCATGTGTCTGCCACAGTATAGGCTCTTTTCACGGGATTTCTGCCTCAGTGATCGGCGAAGATCACATTACATAGACTGGTGTTGTCACAGTAGTCAGAATAATATGAAAGAACGGAGAGAAACGACACAAGACATAAGGAATAAATGTAATGAATGTCATGGTGCCCTGTATGAGTTCTACTATCCTGCTCGAAGGTGTGGCGCGGACTTCTACTACCTTCCTAGAGTACTTTTTTATTTCCCTTTGCTGTTTCTGTCTGTCTGTCTGTCTGTCTGTCTGTCTGTCTGTCTGTCTGTCTGTCTGTCTGTCTG
>NW_004797661.1:213968-220382 GCF_000002075.1 Aplysia californica
ATATTCATTCTTTATTACGTACCTCGGTCTTTGTGCAGGGTGTTGTATTATCCCCCCACATCCCTGGTTTGCCATGGAAGGCAGAATGGAAGGCTGCCTACCAATAGATGATCTCAATTGTGTCAATGGGGGCATAGGAACACCTACATAAAGATTGTGTCTCACTCCACTTCCATAGACTGCTGATGAAGGGTTAATGTAGCCAATACCGGCTATGTTAATTTCATATCTGGGTGCTTGAACATTGGAGCTGGGGTAGATCGCGTTTCAGAGCTAGACCTGTTGTACGAGTGATGATTATTTTGTCGCTGACAGAGGTATATATTTTTAAGTTTTTGGGAACTCATACTTTTTTGTGTTTGAATTGCTGCTTTTCGTTAGATGATTCACAAAGAGAGGTAAGATTATAACACAACTCCGATAACAGTAAGTTTTATTGCTGTAGGACTAGATGTAGACATTATGATTTTCAGCTCCCAACTTTTTTTTAATGTAATGGGATGTATTCTGAGGTTTTTGGGAACACTACCTTTTCTGTTTAAATTGTTGTGTTTGCTTTAGATGATTGACAAAGAGAGGTAGGATCTGCTTTAGTGAAAGAATAACATTACCGTTACGCACTGGTAAGTTTCATTGGCGAAGAACAATATAACTACCATGATTTTCAGCCCCCCCCCCCCTTCTAGAGACTTTTATTTTATTTTAACAAATTTTGGAAGTGCGTCGTAACGATATATACGAGAAATGAGCGGGACGATTTTCTGGATAATACGTTAAGATGTTTAAATAATTTGTTCAAAGCTTTAACATTCTGCTACCTCAGAATTACACTTTTATGTCTGTTTTGGTTGTTGAGTATAAGACAATGAGATAAAACACCAAATGCTCTATCTACTCTATCAAAATCGTAAGATAATTGGAAGTGGAGTTGTTATCAAGATATTCAAAGAATCGCTTTCGAAAACGATTGACATGATGTGAAACCCAAAATCTTTCTCAAAACTACGTACTGAGCAGATTCAACTTTGTAATTCTGAGGTAGTCATTTCGAAACAACCTTGACTCAACCATCACCGCGACGATTCGTGGCTAAGTTTTATGCTCCTGTCATTCTTTATGTCATTCGATAAAAATCTTTCGTCCGAACTGTCACCTGAATTCCATACTCGGGTCGGTTTGACGTATTTGTACTCGGATAGTCCCCCCTCTCTCTCTCTCTCTTTCTCTCTCTCTTTCTCTCTCTCTCTCTCTCTCTCTCTCGTCAAAACGGACGAACATCTCATATCATCGTAAACTAAACCGGTTGACGGTTACACTGTACGCATGTATACATAGATACTTATGCAAATTCATAAACAATCTTTCAGTGTGATAAATTTTTTAAAGGCTACGTTGACTACCAGTAGCCAGTGCTCCGATAAAGACATTGGGAAAATTTAAGGCGTATAATAATGTACATACTTGGTTTATCAACTGAGTTTCGCAAGCAACTGTTCTGGCGTTTACCACATAAAAAGTATGTTATTATGCTGAGATATTCATGCATTTAAGATCGGGCACTGTCTTCTCAAATAATTAACGTAACGAACGAATTCAAAGAATGACTTTGCAGGCATGGGCAAGGCGGCAGTTAAGTCGATATGGACCTCTTTTGTATCAATTGAGAGCTTGACTTAAGAAGTTGAACTCTGTAGCATTTGCACTTGAACCTTTGTTTCTAGTATGCATTCAAGGAGAAAACCGGATCACGTATCAAGGTTACTTACCTCACTTTGTTTTAGTAGCCAAAGTGATCTCCAGAAGAGTCAAGGGCAAATTTGTCCCGAGCCTTTATGAATTATAACACTTTGATGTCATTGCGAAATAGGTAAATTCCCAAATATGATAATAGTTCGGTCTCAAAGTACCGTGCAAAAGTTGCTGTTATGTATTTCAACACAAATGTTGGCCTCCTTGTTCAGTGTCACTAATAGACTAGGCACTGAACATGAATCCAGAATATCGATCAGCGTCTTAGGTGCAATTGTTAGGGTCTTTGCCACCACAGAAGATGTATGTTTAGTTTTGGAGTAGGAACTTTATCTATACCTTGTCATATTATATTTGTGAAAGTCACTTTGGCCGCCTAAAACTTCGGAACCACTTAACTTTCGAATTTGAAAAAAAGAATTAACAGCGGTTCAGAGTCATTTAAAGGTTGCACAGTTTTACTGAGGAGTCTGAAGTTACTGTAGTTTAATTTTCAGTTTTTCATAAGTTTCGTTTTGATCAAGTCTTAGGAAAGTCCGTCTTCTAAGACGCCATTGTAAACAGCGAGGCTTCCGTTCACAAAGAGTGCGTGCATTGATCTCACAACGACTTGGCGATCGATTCTTTTGAGTCCGTTCTTAGAACGGCAAACCCAGCTAGTTTGTTACAATTATGTCTTTTTCTGTCTACAGAGATGTTGTGTCCTACCAAAGAAAGTAAATAACAAGATTGGCCACTCAGCCAAAAAGGTGTCCGCAGGAAGTGCGCTCTTTGCTTCAGATGGCGCTGCAGTCTGTTTTGAAGCTCTCTTTCGTTTTTCCAGAAGAAGAATAGGAATAGCACCTCCTTGTGTGCGCAGATCGACTGCTGTTCATCAGCAGTTCGTGTTCGTTCAGTGCGGAGTTTTAGTTTTTTAAAATATATTTTAATGACCTCTCGCCTTTCATTCTAAAGTCAAATTAAACGAAGAAAACAATCACCCTTTCCCACGGAAGAGGTTTTTTGTCAGCGTAACCATTTTAAAAAAGCGTTCTTCCGAAATTCATTCAAAAACTTGCTAGTTTCACTTTGATTTTTTAAACTCAAGTAGGATAACTCTGTTCGCAAAAGGTGCGCTTTTGCGAAGAGGGCGCCACCGAATTTTGAGGACACTTTTTTAATTGGCTCAAAGAGAGAAGTGGCCCATCTTGTTATGTAGACTCTTTGGTCCTACTCAGACCAGGTTCACCCTGGCAAGCAGGGTTGAAGCATTCCGCCACCTAAATAATACATATAAATTGAATCAATAGGGGTATAAAATATTCACAATAACCAGAATATGAAAGGGATCGTGGGTTTTGGACTAAATAGTATCTTTAACTTATTTGGAGCTGAGGGGTTCATTTAGTGGGCAGTTGGCGGGCGCTTCGGTGTGGTTTGCTCTGTCTTTCCTATCAAGCATCTGTCTAAATGATCTCTACTGTTTCTTTTCTTTGTGTGTTACTCTCAAGTAACATCTCTAATCTCCGGCACTTACATGACTTTATTGTGTTGCTAGTGCCTTAAAACTCTTACAAAGACTAAACTAAATCCGAGTCGTGGCATTCCGGAAAGGAAGGAAAGTCTCCAGGGCCGTGGGGTATCTGACAGGCTGGACGTGTTTAGATAATACTCGGAAAGATAGAGTGCATGCATTAAGACATTCATAATCTGGTACGCTTGTCGCCTTCAGGTACACAGTGACGTTCCGATCCCTGGATTGTAATCTTGTCCTACTCCTGGTCAGTGGGACAATTGCATAGCCTCGAACTGTTTGCTTTTCTGAGTGTATGTATGTTTGTCTGTGTGTCTGAGTGTCTGTGTAGGTATCTGGGTGTGTGTCAGTCAGTCTGTCTGTCTGTCTATTTGTGTGTCTTGCTGTCTGCTTGCGTGTTTGTGTGTGTGTGTGTGTGTGTGTGTGTGTGTGTGTGTGTGTGTGTGTGTGTGTGTGTGTGTGTGTGTGTGTGTGTGTGTGTGTGTGTGTGTGTGTATTTCTGTGCCTCAGTTTGTCTGAATCTATCTGTAAACGCCCCCCCCCCCCATCAATGTCTCTAACAACCCGTGCCCTTTTCTATCTCCGCCGTTTTCTCATTCGAACACCTTTCTTAGCGTGGATATACCAAAAGGAAATTTGTATCAAAACCAAGAAGGTGTCGAACCTGAAAATAAACAAACCCCTGTACTTGAGCCATATCTTTCTCTAAACATGGGTATAACATTTATATATATATATCTACTCTGATTTTTAAACATTTTAACATTTTAAAGGATAAAAGCTAACCAATCGTGCAGTGAACTTTGGCGAGAGTAGACAACTTGTGTTTCGCGCGCTCATATGACCTTGGCAGTTGCGAGCGCCGTAAAACCCTATACTACTACTACTACTACTACTACTACTACTACTACTACTACTACTACTACTAAACATGGGTATTTTTGCTGGAGGCACACGTTTTACTTCCGGAGTCTCTAATTAACTCATAGACGAAAAATCCTGGCTTCCAGCGATAGACCAAAAACAAAAGACGTAGCCAGATTTAGTTTGACACAAATACTTTCAAGTCCACACTAATGATCTCAAACGCCAACTCTTTAGCCTGGAGCGATCGTTCCCAGAATAATTGGGTGACAGAAGGGGTAAGTGGGTCAAACAAATCGTATCTATTCGTTCTATTCTCAAGGAAGTGTTTTTTTAGTTTTAGTTTTAGTAAGTGGAGTTTTACTGCAAATGCAGCACAAATGGGTGATAAAATGTCGAAGATTACAGACGTTACTGGAGAGTAGGCAAACTTACAACGAAGAAAAGAAGAAGAGATACGGACGATCGGTTTTTTATATGAAAGAAGGAGTAAACCCCAACAGAGCACCTGCCAATTACCCACAGCGTGATTTTGTGTTCTCAATTCTGTTTCTTTTGATAATTTGGAGGATAAAGGTACCAATGTTGAGAGGTACCGTATATTGATCTAAATTAGAAGGCGTGCCGCTGAAGACGTGAAGTCAGTTTCAAGGTAAGGAAGTTTATCGAGTTTTTCAGTTTTGTTTCGGATTCAGCTTGTCTCACTTTGCTTAGAATAGCTCCCATAGGTATCGTCGAAGCAGTCTTTCGCAGAAAAGGATCAACATTCGATTGTGTCAATAGGGGGTGTAAAAAGGTACAGTAATTTTTCCACCATGTGAGTGCACTTCAAAACTCATGTAGACCAGACGGAAACAACTGTGCTGGCTCCTGTTGGTTCCAGAAAGCTTTGATAAAACCTTTTGGGATCTCAAGCGAACTGTTCGAGCTTCTGGCTTCCATGCTCGTGACTGTGAGTACTTCCGAGTGTTTAGTGAACGCAAGTCAGCTTAATAGTGACCAACAAAAGACGACAAAGGGACTTCCGTTGCCGCCTCTTTCGTGGAAAGGGAAGAGGAAATTGAGGGGTGGGGGCACTATAAGGAGTTGAGGGGGCTTACATTGATTTTTTTTTTGCAGTCGCTATTTTCCTTCATTTTCTCCAGAAGTGTCTGTGCCGTGGGTTTGAATACGATAACTCCTAGAGTCGGCCATTAATATGGCAAAAGTTATTTTTCCTTGGACACGAAACGCCGTTCCACGTACTTGACTAGGAGACTCCTCCATGGTCCCTCTTCTTACATTAGTTTGTTGACTGTGCACGTAAGAAGAGGGACCATGGAGGAGTCTCCTAGTCAAGTACGTGGAACGGCGTTTCATGTCCAAGGAAAAGTAACGTTTGCCACTCCCGAGCAGTACAAACCTGAATTCAGACTAAAAACAAGAAACAATCACTGCCATGACGTCCTATGGAGTCAGCCAAATACGTATACCTGACGATCTTTCAGTCGGTGGTCTGCTCTTTGGGCCCCCTTTCCTCTTTTTCTCACTGCGACTTGAGTTCTTTCAGAGGTTGTGATCTATGGTGTAGGAGTTGGGCGCTTTGCCGTTGCATGCAGAACACCGGAGTTTGATTGCTGTGTGGGGAGATTTTTAAAAATCGAAATCGCGATCTTTTTGTTGAGACATTATCTCTCTCATCCTGGGTTGACCCTGATAGGCTGGATCGGAAGCCAGTCCTCTAAAATATATAAATTGGGTCGAGGGGGGTGTTAAAACACCTACATTAATAAAATTTACATGTAGTGAGGTAGGACTCCAGTCTTAGTTCAAAAGACCTCGAATATTTAAAATAAGGCTGGGAAAAAAGGTTTGTTTGAAATATGATTATGTTTCCGTGTGTTGAAAGAGGGGTGATGGGTGGGTCAGTGGGGTTTCTAGAAAATGGGAAACAGAGGGCAGGGAGGGGGAAAAATGGAGTATTATTTCGAGGTCAGCCAAGTAGTGGGGTCGATGGTGAACAGAATTCTTGCAACGATCAATAACCTGGTTGGATGTGTAAAAGCCGACCACACTTTTCCATTGGCACCCTACCACGCTCTTTGATCGATCAGCATTGGTTGGTTTCTGTGATTGTCTTTAATGGGTAACGACGGGAAATGTCTGACATTGATACTGTTAATATTTTATTATTTCAAATAATGTCAGCATTCCATCTATCTATCTATCTATCTATCTATCTATCTATCTATCTATCTATCTATCTATCTATCTATCTATCTATCTATCTATCTATCTATCTATCTGAC
>NW_004797661.1:220504-226116 GCF_000002075.1 Aplysia californica
ACAGTTTCTGTCTGTCTGTCTGTCTGTCTGTCTGTCTGTCTGTCTGTCTGTCTGTCTGTCTGTCTGTCTGTCTGTCTGTCTGTCTGTCCAGCATTTGTAAGGATCTGCCTTTCTGTATTTGTAAGTATCCAGAACGTGCTCTGCTTTGGTACACATAGGAAAAGAACCCATACCTCTTTCAGATCTCTGTTCTTAAACATTGGTAGTATCGATCACTTCAATCACAGTCTTGTCGGAATCCCTATTCATAATCCTCTCCGTTTGTCTTTCTTTGTCTCGTCTCTTTTCGCACGCACGCACGCCCCCACCCCACCCCTTCTCTCTTTCCCCCACCTTTTCTCAATTTTTTTCTGTTTTCATTCTGAAGAGCGCTGTCTTCAGCTTGCTAGTCGGAAAGGAAAATACAGTCTCGAATCTGCTCTAACGGCCACCTGTCCAAGACAGTCACCTATACAAACGACCACTTCCCACTTCGCCCTTCCAGTTTTAAAAAAATACTATAATAACCCTGTCTAAAACGTTTACCTGTCTGAGACGACCATTTTTCTGCTCGACAATTGGTGACCGTCTTGGACAATTTGACCGTATATGCAATGCTGATGCCATGTTCCTTGCGAACAATCGCGTGTACATTTTCCTTCCGACATGTCCATTTACAATGTCCTCTTTTCAGTGAATGCCCTTTTTTGTGTCTGTTCACAATGTCCTTTTTAGCGCGCGCGCGCGTGTGGGTGCACTTATGAGGCCACTTTGGACGCGTAGCGTGTAAGCATGTGTGTATACAATGGGCCAATAAGAGCTGAGAGAGTATGGACCATTGTCAGACAACATGTCGTGCGTAGTTTTATACCCCAGCGGACCTGAGGTAGCCTATTGTTTATGGTGACCAACACATTACAGCGATGATTACTTGACCGTGACGAAAGGGCTAATCGGGATTAAGACGAGCGCCGGCCGCCGGTCATTTAACGTCAGAAGAATCGGGTGCCAGGACGCAACACTTGCCCCGAATGCGGTTCCCTTTTCCAGCGCGATGCCAGCCAACTTTTCCTCTCGGCACAGACACGGGAACCTTTTGGCAACGTGCTGGACTGTCACGTCTTGTTAAAAGTTCCTCGCTGAAGAGACGTGTCGTGACGGTTATTGCGCTCCCGACACACCGTAAACTAACAGCTCTATCGACTTTTATTCTTTGGGAACATTTCAACATTGTCATAACGTGTCTGTGTGTAGTTATTTGTACACGTGTGTGTTGTTATTCGTACAACACAGGTGGTTCCAGGACTAAAAGTGTTTTCTGAAATTGAAGAAAGGAATGAGGAAGACGTGGTTTCCTGTAATTCGAGTTTGATTTTTGTTATATTTGTGAGCATAATGATATTTCTGGAGAGTGGTTGTGCATGGCCGTTTAGTTCGACAGTCCCGGAGTTTTTCCGCTTTGTGTCCACACTGTAGTACTTCTGTAGTTCAGCAGTAAGGAGGATCAGTTTATCCGAACCACTCGTCTCTTGGGGCTTTGAACTTTCTTGTTTTAAAATCAAAGATGAAATAAAAAGTGCTACCCAACAGTTCTAATCTATTTATTTTCCCATGCTTTATTTGTCCTTGCACTTGCTATTAATAGGATATTCTGCACATCATAGGCGCTAACAGTCTTGGGTGTCCGCAATTCATATTAGCATATTAAAGCTTAAAATCTCCGTTACAACTGAGAAAGTAGTGTCTTTTGCACATTGAACCTTGTTAAAGAACAATTCATTCTATAAGAACATAACTTATGAAAAACAATTGTACTGGTCATTTAAATGTCTTTTCGTCATTTCTGAAAAAAAGGGTTCGATTTGTATAGACTGTAAACAACAACAACAACAACAACAACAACAACAACAACAACAACAACAACAACAACAACAACAATAACAACAACAACAACATTGATAATAAATATAATCATGATAACCATAACACAATGATATAAAGATAATTCTGTTAACAGTTATAAGAACTTATTTAAAAGCAATAGTAACAATTAATAAAGATAAAATATAGTTATACTAGACTAAAAATGATGGTTACATCATACTGCCAGTAGTCATGATACTGATATTAAGAACAACAGAATGTATGAACCTCAATAAAATTTGTCTTTGAAAACTACATGGGAACCCACCCTCTAAATCAAATCATTGTAGCTAATGGTGGTCTTTATGCCGTCACTGAGAGTGACATATAGATAGATAACATAGCTTACATCAAGACTTCTAATTTACTGGTGCCTGTGATGTAGCGGTTAGGTGCTTCCCTGTCGCACTCAGGAGACCCGAGTTCGATTCATGGTTGCGGAGAAAATCATTTTCGAGTATCTTGGTCTCTCTGATGGGATGTTGTATCCCTCGTAGCTTTGGTTGGCCTTCACAGGAAAGGTCGGAGGCCCACCTCTTAAATTATCTAAATAATGTCAATAGGGGGATATGGGCGTACAAAAACCTAGACACAGAAGTAAAAAAATTGTTAGATTGCGTGGAATCGAATCGTTAACAGATTTCACTTTTAGATTTATTGAGAACAAAATAGATAACCACCCCGAAGTCAACTTCACTCCTTCGCCGTGATTTCAAATCTTTCTTTTTTATTTGATCTAAGAAGCCATGAAAAGATCCTATTCAATTCCTCTCCGGGCAGAGATAAATCCCCAAGCAGCTCAGAAAGATATTAATGGCGGCAGTGTCATATTGATTTCCGTTCAGCACAGAATAAATTACACTTTAAACAAATCAAAAAGAAACTAGGATTTTACCCCAGCTATCTTTTATGTGATTCCAAAAATCAAATTGACTGGCTTAGAATACATTAAAATCCAACAAAATTCGTCGATGTGAAAAACATAAACAAAAACCAAAACAGCAACCATGTGCTGAAGGAATTTAAACCCCCCCCCTCAAACTACCCACCCTCCTTTCCCCTCTTGTTATGTCTTTCTTTACCACCGGCAGGCACCAACGTATTCAAATGTGTAAAAAGTTATGCTTTTGACCTGTTGGAACTCAAAGGGAGATTTGAAAGAGAGGTATATAAAACGTGAATGCAACGTCACAAAACGAGTTTGATCCAGAGCAGGTCATGCCTTACGTATTTACTCCCTCACCTATCGATTTCTCAAACTGAACGCGTAATTCTCAGCCGTTTTCTTTCCCCCGATATCTTTGGCGTCAAGCTGTCCAACGATTTGTTAAAAAAAAAATAAATAATTTGTCTATCCAGCTTGGCAATGCTAATGCTTACGTCATTAAAATTGACAGTCTTTTCAAAACAGTCCACAATCATTTCAGACACGCCGCTGAAGAAAACAAGGGGGTTACTGAAATCGTGATGAAATCTGATGTATGAAGATTTCTAAAGCTTTTAACAAACCCACTCTCTCATTTTCAAACCCGCCTAGATGTCTTTGAATTCTCAGTTGTGTGTTTCTATTTCTTCAATGTCATTTCTTTGCCGGAGGTGTTCGTTTCCCCCCTGTGAGAATCCTTGAGTTTCACTTACTCAAGATGATGGTAAACATTGTAAATGTTTCGACAGAACACTGGTCATTTTGAAAGCGGGTTGCTTCAGCCCTGATGCCTTTGTGGGTCCACTCAGGATGGAGGGAAATTTCTCCTAGCAGAAAAAAAATCGAAATAACTTCATCGTACCGGAATCAACACTCCTGTTATTTTCTTTTTTTGTGTGCTAGGCTAAGAGCCCTAAAAAAACAACCGGCTACACGGTGGTAGCCCAAGCAGAGATTGTCAAAACAGTTATTGTCTTTGTAAATGAAAGGTCCATTGGGCGACGTTTAAAGCTGTCGAGCCATGAAAAGACAAAACTCAATCAAAATACTCTGCTGTCTTTCTCTTTCTCTCGAACTACAGACTACCATCTGTGACTTACCTTTATGATGTCAGCTTGGTGGAGAAGACCGTTGGAGGATCTTACGTCTTTTTCATTTGTCCATCTTGTATATCTTTCATCAACCATTTTCGCCTCCCCCACTTCCTCTTGGCTCACATTTTCTGCAGACTAATGGTACTGTCGACGGCGAAAAGTCCCCCCCCCCCCCTCAACAAATAAAAACCCTTCGTCCACCCCACACTCTGCTTCACAAGGACCCTGGTTTAATCTCCATCTTTTTCTAAAGTAAAGACGCAAAGAAGAAGAGAACCATGGCCACCCCATTCCCCCAAGCCCCAACATCTCGAGTTGAAGAATGTGTCTTTGGGGACTTGAGATTAGATTTTTCGCCCGGCAGTCATGAATAATACTAACCTCAGTAGTAACTTTGGTCTGATGTTCTTCTCTCAGTGCAAACAAACTAACAAAAAAACCCAACAAAAACAAACCCACACACAAAAAAAATTATAACCCTACCTAAACTATTGCCAGTAAGTACACTGACTTCAAGATGCTAACCGGAAGCACTCAACCAGATATGACTGTTCATGGACCAGTTTACTTCCTTGACTAAAAAAATCTCATTCAGAATAATAATAATCTTCTTCTTGGTAAAAGTAGGACGCACCGTCTTTGACACTGTCCATCGCCTCGCTCTGTGTGGGAAGTTGTATTGATACAGACACAAGCATTTGGTCAGGGGAGTGAATGAGTATCCCCCTAGTTCCACTTCACTTTCCCTTTCCCCACCGACCTGGATTCTGAAATTCTTTCTTATCACGAGTGCCTTCCTTCCTCGACACGGGGCTCGACCTTATCTGTCAGACGAGTTGGTGAAAGTGGTTCCTCTCCACCTGAAAAAGCCAAGAAGGTTACGCACGACTAATCTTTTGTACTGCTTACTTTACCTTTTACATACTATATTGATATATACCTCTCCCAAATAGCTTCTTGCTATAGGAAATCTGCCACCTGCGTTAAGTATTTGCCCAGATGCACTCATTGAACATATGTTGCAACGACGATCAAGGATTTAAGGACCTAAAAAATTACAAATGAGGATACATCATCACTCTAGCGCCATTGCTCTGGCCCGCACCACAGCCGTCAAACTAACTCGGTTGACATCACATTCTCTACGACACATGTTTTACCATAATAAACAAAATTATATCCGTAAAGTGACCATTCCATCGATTTGAGACACCTCTGCGTTGGAGTTATAGTCTTCCGTAATGTTAACAAATATTTTTAAAATGGCAGCTGTAACGCCTCGCTTGGCTTCTGTAACACTTCTACTTTGTTCTTAGTTGCGTGTTACCTGAATCTCTGACTGAGTCTCGATCCGCGGTCAGATCCGGTGGCAAAAGAGCGGGAGGTTTTTGTCGGGCTCTTCGGCTATGACGCTTTGACATACACATTTTGTATCTGTTCTTTCAAAGTTCGCCAGTGTTCGCTTCACATTCTATTTGCTCTGTGAAGATCGTATTGCTCATAGATCTATAGAACTTATGCTTTTGTCAATTGTCAGTGTATAAAGAGTAAAATGGGAATGTATAGCAGCATGGTGTGTGTGTGTGTGTGTGTGTGTATGGTTGTGTGTTTGTGTGTATGTGTGTTTGTGTGTTTGTGTGTATGTGTGTGTGTTTGTGTGTGTGTGTATGAGAGAGAGAAAGAGCGAGAGA
>NW_004797661.1:226873-230082 GCF_000002075.1 Aplysia californica
AGGGGGCAGGGTATACGTGTGAGGGATGGGTTGGGCGGGTGTGTTCGGGAAGCTGAAGGTGGTCAACGGTTAGCACACATACTCTATCTTTTGCTGTGGAGCATTGCTTTCTTTCTCGCAACAACAGCAAAAAATATTAAATTTAAAAAAAGGAAGCAAAATATAGATCTATAAAAGAAACAAAACAAAAGTTAACTAAAGAAAGAAGAAAAGATGGCCAGTTGTTACCCGCAGGGTCGTCATCTCCAAAGACATATTCTTTCCGTCCTGGTTTTGTTGTCGTTTGTGTCAATTAATGGGTTTTCGGGATTAAAGAGGATAATCTGGTTTGAACGTCGTTATTGGCACCATAAATTTTATTATCAAAGTGAAGTCGGTTTCAAGAGATTTCGGCTTAATCATTTTCTGTTCCTTGATCATTTGGTCCACAATATTATTATTTATATGGCCGTGAACGAGGTTCTGAGGCTGAAAACACGTTCGAACCTTTCAAACTCATTTGATTAAATGGATAACGATTTGAAAGCCAGAATATCTCGACTGATTTTGTTGTATTTTTTGTTTTGGGGAAAATAGGATTTCAAACAATTAATTATTCTCGCTACGAATGTTCTTTCATAGAGAGTTAGTTCTTTTTAAGTCAGGTTTGTCTTGATCCAGGCCAGTAATAAATGTTTTCGATTGGGATTGATAGAGTCGCGTTATACCCAACTCACATATATTCTTAGAAACCATAGTTGTATTTCTCTCTCGTTCGTTCTCGTCCGAACAAAATATCGCTTAATGTCCTTTTGCAGTAAACCCCATGCTTGTTGGGAAAATAATCCCTGAATACGTTTGTTAGTACATGGCACCAGTTCAAAGTCAAGGCCAAATTAGCCATCGGGACTAATGGCCAGGGATTAACACTTTTCTCCCACCAAGAGGATGTCCTTTATGTGACCTTCACTACGCTTATGAACTGTCCATCAATTCTCCATTTTAGAGGAGTAGAATTGAATGGGTCAAGAGAAAAACAGGATACGTCCATTTTAAAAGGAAAAATAGGGTATAGCTCTTAACGTATTATAGTATCTGTAGAAAATCCATACGAAGTCAGTCAAGCGAAAAACCAGCTATTTTCAAAATTGTATTTCCATGAAAGCAAATCAAGCTAAGAACAAGCTAAGCCCATCATACAAACAAGAGAGAAATAGGCTATAGTGCGGTAAAAAATTCGTGGTGCGATATATTTTCTTATGAATCCACAAATATAACTAGCCACTTTGTGTTTGGCTTGAAAGTGCATGTATCAAATATTCCACCCGAATGATCGGTATAGATCGGATTCACAGCAAATAAAGTCATTTGGAAATCTAACCCTCGAGATCGCTCAAAACATTGACCCCGAGAAAGAAATACCTTCCGGACTTCATGAGCATTTGATAGTAATGTAGAATGGCCTTCCAATCAAGTAGTCATTTATAAATGATTAACGCCATACCGCCATCTTGACTTACAAAGCTGTTCCAACCTGTTTTGTATCGATTCATTTCTGTCACGTGGGCGGCGTCTTAAAAATAGCCGATGTGAAATTGAGCGGTTAAACATAACTAAGTAGGTGGTTGGCAGGTCTCTGGTCTGGTTTACTCCTTCTCTCCTATCAAACATTTATTATCCTTATCTCTCCTACATGTTTACATTTTTTACTGTCTTGAAACGCGTCTGATTGTCGGCATTTATATGACCGTATGGTGTTGCAAGTACCGTAAAAATCTTGCTAAACTTAAAAGACATAACTAAATCAAAACAGTCCCACTGCATGCTCTCGCATTATAGTGTTAATATTAGTTAACGAGCAAGTACTACTTCTTCTAATTTTCTGCTCCTGGAGTAAAATATTCTAACCGCTGCGGATTTTGTGGAAAAGAAATCAGCGCTGATTAGCTATCACTGGCTGTACCGTTAAGTCCAGAGAGCAATACAAGGCCTGTAAACGAGCTGTAAACGTAAATCTTATCTGTGACTTCTGACCAGTACAGAGTTTGGTCGTATATCGATGTCTCGACTTTGAACTACGGTTCTTGGAGAGAGGAGTTTCAAGCAGGTCTCTTGTTTCCTACAGGGATCCTGAAACTAACATTAAAAGCGAACATTTTTCATTATTGCTAAATAGCTGTTTGAAAGCATTGCAGTGATCAAAAGTTGTTCGGAATTTTGGTAGAATCAAATTTTAATTTGTTTATAGGAGTGAAATCATCTTTTAAATAATTATTCGAGTGGTTACCGATAGCTTATATTTAGGCTGATTTTGTGCACAAAGGTGTATTGGAATTTTAAGTAAACACTCATCTTAAAAACTCTTTTCAATGTACCCAAAAAGCCTCAAATAGGTTATAGAGCAGCTTAGCTCTTGCCGAATTTTGAATGCGGCGTTCTTTAACTTGGGTTGTTTGAGGAGCCTTCAAGGACATTATCTTGTCTTGGAGATAGATGTTTTAAATTCGGACGTCCCGCCTCTTGAAAAACCCTACATGTATAATATTGAAAGGGTACTCAGACTCAAACCATGAGCATAGTGCAGTTGCAGCAGCACTATGCTAGTTTCTGCTAAGGGTAAAAGTTAAACAGGTTGGAGGCAAATCATGGTTAAAGGAAACAAAATAAAAAATAACCGGCTCTGACAAAGGAGAGACTTCAGTGACAAAAGTCAAAACATTGAATCTGAATCATAACAAACCGTGCCTTGGGGGTAAAATGGCGCGCAGACTGAGGGGGGGGGTAATTTTGTTTTTCCTTCAGAAATAGATCAAATCTAAAAAAAAACCTGGCAAAAAGACAAGAAGCATACCTGAACTTGATATCAATTTGCTCGCACTCTGTCAGAACAGTAAAGTCTCCGCTCGACTTAATTTAAGCCGTTGTTATTTCCCATAACATTATTTTCCCGCTAATTCCTGTTCCCCCTCTCCCCACCGCCTTTTCCACCTAGTATTAGATCTACCCCAAATCTTTGTTCTTCTTTCAATCCTCTATGTTGCCTCAAAGCTGTCCCCGAACTGTCAACTCGTTCACTGTCCAATAGTCCGTGCTCTCCCTTTGATCCTAGGTACTGTTTGGGCTTGAGATAAATGCCGCTTGGTATTAGTGTTCCGTCAATGGCTCCCACATTATTACTACGACGCTACGTTGTCTCTGCTCCCCCAAGCCCCCCAATCGTCCCCCCCCCT
>NW_004797661.1:231674-235640 GCF_000002075.1 Aplysia californica
GTGTGTATGTGTGTGTGTGTGTGTGTGTGTGTGGTGTGTGAGTGTGTGTGTGTTATTCGGAAAAAGAGATAATGATAATTGCTTGGTCAAATTAAAGGTTTTTATATGGAGTTCTTTTTACACGACATGGTCTCTGGCGAGAAAATAACTTAAATGTATCTTTATTATTGCGCTCATGGGGGGTAGAGTGGTCTAACTACACTTTTTCTGTCAGGGGAATATATTAGATCAATATATTTTTCAGAAAAGCATGAACTATGAACGACATTTGTGGTACAACTTCAAGAAGGTTCTACATAATCACTGATTAGGGGTTAATTGAATTTATTTGACCTAAAGATCTGACAAGTTTTATTTCGTGGCAGTAATACGTTAACTTTGACCAAAATTCAGGCCGACTCACTCTTATTCTCAAGGACACAATTTTGTGCAGGTTAATTTCATTCAGCAGTTCGGAAATTCAAAGTCTATTGCGCATGGTTTTACATCGTTGAGGTGAAATTCGCAGTTTAATGCGAGTTAGCATGCCTAAGTAAATTGTGCTGGTGATAAAAAGGTACATGTACCACAATAAAAATTTGATTGTTAATAAACCTAGCCTTTTGAGTCTTCTTTCATGTGAATAATAATAGGTTCTCTTTAAAGTAGGCCATGCTGTAAAAATAACATTTTGGTACTACAATTAGAGTTCAAAGCATCAACGTAAAAAAAGTGAAAATTGGCTTTTTTCCACGATCATGTGGCGGATTTCTGCAGTTGCTAGAATATTCAACGTCAACTGAAGAACATACTGCGAATATTGTGGCAACAGCAGAAACTCACAGAGTATGCTGATATATCTCCATTTCTCTGATGTTGAGTTAAACCTACCTTCTATCTCGGGTGACAATGATCAAGTGTTGTTGCGGTTTTTGAGAAACACAGACCTAGACCAAAAAAAAATTAAATAAATAAAATAAAGAAATTAAAGAACAGGAAAAAACCCCGCCATATGATCAGTAAAAAATGCAAATTTTCTAGGTTTTTTTTTTACAAGGGCGTTATGAACATTAGTCAAAGCAAAAATGTGTTGTTTTTATAACATGACCTACTTTTTAGGGTATTTAGTATTACTCATGTGAATGGTGACGCATCCTGACCTCAAAAGACTATTTTTGTTCTTTACATAATCAAAAAGTGATACCTTTTTTAAAAAAAATCGCCAATGTATTCCTATACTATAGCTAGGCAGTTAATTTCTGCTATGCCAATGACACCAGGGCAAACTAACCCTTCAAAACGGCTATGTTTCGTTTCCTGGCGGGGGAAAAGACTTTTTAATCTTGACAGAATAACAGATTTTATGCTCTGCCCTTCTTCTTTCCTTCTAGCTTTCTTACCAATTCGTGATACAGACATGAACACATCTGGAATGACGTAGTAACCAGGGCTGAGAGTAATATAGCGTCTCAGCAGAATGGCCGCAAAACCAGTACTCGATAAAAATGTTCCCTCCATGGGAATTGAACTCCGATCTTCTGCGTGCTATGGCAAAGCGGCCAACCCTTGCAGCACAGACGCCAATCTGTAATGGGAACATTGTTGGGCTTTCAGATGAGGTAAAAAAAAAAAAGGGGGGGGGGGGGGAATAATTTGTACATCAGTACAGGAATTATCGTTCTCTACATTTATAACCAGTTTCTGGCACCGCTGTTTGCAGATCCCCCCCTCCCCCCATTGAAATTCCTCTGTATCTTAGGCAGTTCGATTTTCTTTTCTCTGGCAATTCAAGTCTGCCAAAGTAACGCTTTCGTCACTTCCATATATATTTTTTTCTTTTATTAAACTGACATGTGACTCGTTTGCTATGCGTATGATGCCTTTAAGACGGAGAAAAAACATTTTTGTCCATACTTTAGTACTTTTGTCTCTTGTTAAAACTGTAAAGCCTACTACACAGGCTTGCACAACAGAGATCTTTTGCAATATGATTTTAAAAAATAACGGTTAGTGTTCTTCTAGTCATATCTTCGCCTCTCTCAACAACCCCGACTCCACTCCATTTCCCCCCAGGGTCGCCCACTACTTACGATTTATCTTTGTGCGGTACGTCTTACCAACAAGCCCGTAAAGCTATACTGAGAAAAAAGGCAGAATGACACCTTATGATTACAATATGCGTTTCAAACTACTTAAAACCGTCTGCAGGTTAATGACATAAAAAGAATTATTTTAAAAATGTCTTGCTACCAAGTGTCTAGGGGAAAGAATGGCATCTATGTTGAAAGGCAGACTGCCTAGAGGTACCACGATAGTAGTTGCTGCTGACGAGGGTGTTAGAGATGGTTGTCCTTCGCCAGTCGTAGCTTGACAGGGTCTAGTGAATAACGAACTGTTATTAAGTTGACATCCCACTAATGTTTTTTTTCTTATTGAAATTCAGTGATGCAGATTTCATAGGACTGTGATTGTGAGCAGTTGTGACAGTGCCGACGCAGATACGATTTTTATTTTGCTGAACGTTGTTCTCAGAGTTCCTGTAAGGCCCGTGCAGATTATTACTGAGCTCTGTGATAATGGTCGAAATGTTGTTGGAACAATTTCGGAGTGTGATACCGAAAAAGGACATAATTTTGAACACTTTATGGACCATCTGAACTCTAACGCTGTTTGCATAACCATAAAGGCTCCAGTTTGCTTGTTTCAGTTGCTGATATAGTCCCTCTCTATCAGCTCTGTTCTAGAATTTTGCACAAACAATCTGAGAGTTCAAAAAATACAAATTGACGTTAGGGTTGTCATAATATCTGGTTTTAAAGTTCGCTTTGAAATTGGAAACATTTAGGTTTTCCATCATGCGGGAATACGGAGGGAGCTCAAGGGTAAGCTTGGTTAGTGGTGGGTACCGGCCCTTGAGCTGCGGGCACCGGTCAGTGAGTAGCTCTGTGACCATCAACTCTCATTCTCCGCCGCTTCTCTTGCAGCGCCATCGCACTCTGGACGACTACCCGATGCAGCACGGCCTGGCTGACGCAGTGCGCATGCTCGAGCGCCGTCGTCAGGAACAGCAGACGCAGAAGCGCAACATGGCGGCGGCGCTGAACGAGAGCAGGAACCTCAACTCTTACAGCCGGAGGAGATTCGACGTCGCGCTGGGAGTGAGGCGGGACGAGAAATTACCCCCGCCGAGCGAGACGGACCAGACGCTGTTCTGGAGGGAGCCACGCCCCTCTTGGACACGCCCACGCCACCACAGCGTCTCCGGCAGTGTCGCGGTGAAGAGGGAGGAGCCGCCCGTGAAGCTGGCGGAACGCCCGGACTCAGAGCCACCTCTCAGGTCGTGTCTCCCTCGACGGACATTCAACCACGCCCGAGGAAGCCCAGAGGCGTACCCTGGTATACGTCAGCTGGTTAAGGAATACAATACAGAGTTACGCGTTGTGTGCACGACGCCAGGCGAACGCAGTTGTGCTGAGGCCTGGCAGTCAGGGAGGGCCTCTGTGTTGAGTGACGTCCTGCTTGTGCCTGTTCAAGAAGACATGCCGGAGGATGGAGGGGAGGAGGAGGATGGGAGCGTTATGTCTCTCTTGTCCCTGCAGGAAGACGAGGGAGAGGATGAGGTGGAGGGGGAAGAGTTGTTTGGGGATCAGCTGGACGGAAGGAAAGAGGGAGCTGCAACCAGCCCAGATGGGGGTTCGCTGTCTGGAAAAGTCAAAGATGCAGCCGACACACCCAGGTTAGTTTGTGCGCGAGTTTGTGTGGGTTTGCTTGCTCATGAAAGTGTGTGCACAGTATAGTGTTCAGATACTTTTCTGTATATTTTAACACTGATTGAATCTTACGAATTTGTGCTTGCTTGTGGATCTATTTTTTCAACGCTGGTGCCAGAATCTTCAAAGAATGTCTGTTTTGTGGTTTTCAATCATAGAGAGAAGGAGAGATAGAGGATAGAGCGAAAGCGAGAGAGAAAGAGAGAGAGAGAGAGAG
>NW_004797661.1:235740-237254 GCF_000002075.1 Aplysia californica
AATTCTATACATATATTTATATACTCAAAATGATCGTGTATCTTCATCTATCTGATAGGATCTTATGGTATGGTATAGTAGAGGGTTTTACGGCGCTCGCAACTGCATAAGGTCATATGACCGCCAGTGATAGGATCTGAAAATGCTGCGGAGACTGTTATCTTAAACGTGTTACAAAAACTCTCTTCCAAACATTGTTTACATTTTTATTCGTAGGACAGAGAATGGGCCTGAATAAAAAAGAACCCCCCCCCAAAAAAAAAACAAACAAACAACCCAACCCCAAACAAACAAACAAAACAAAAAAACCCATCCCCCAACAAAACCCCCTACAAAACCCCCAAAAACAAAACAAACAATAACAAAAAAAAAAAACTTATTAAAAACCCCTACAAACAACAACAACAATAACAACCCAAAACAAAATTGACCAAGACAAGAGATTCGGTTTTGGAATATCGCATGGTGCTTCTTATTTTAAGGAAAACTACCTTGCATTTTGTACTGCATCTGAATAAATGTACATTGCTATGTACGTAAATATATTGTATTACATTAAACTGACATGGGCGAGAAAACAACTGTTGAAAATAATAATAATATATCACCTGAAAGCTTAAAAACTGCATTCTTCGTAATCGCTCTCTTACATCCTTTCAAACACTGTCCATCTCCAGACGGTGTATTTGAGATACTAAAGAAACATCCTCAAAAATGTTGGCAGTGACATCTCTATTATAGCGTGTTTGCCACTGCTTTAAGAACATGGTGCGTCTTGTTTGTGAAGAGTTGGAGTAAAATCAATTCTAAAGGAGTTTCAATTTTAGAAAGAATGCAAACGTTTTCATTATGTCGGTGGCAACATCTTTCATAGGCTATATATTAACTGCGCGGGGATTTTTTGGGGTGTTTTGTTTTTCTTCTAGAGAAAACGACCGTATTCCCCAGTGTACCAGAGCTCAGAGGGTAAATGACAAGCGATCTTAAAATCACACTCGAGTAAGCTGATTTTTACGTGCATCGCTGATTTATCTGCATAGAGCGTAAAATCATCCCTTGTTTGACAGGCAGTCACGGCGTGCCATTTTCGAAAGAACTTCTTATATTTATACTGATAAAGTGACTTGAGTTTTGGGTAGAAATTAATTTCGATTTCTGCCCTGACGGCAACCTATTATAGGGCTTACTTGTTTCGATTTTTAGAACCCCAAAGAGACTTTAACTTAAACGTGTACAACTTCTACGTGTGACTTCTGAAAATTTTCGCCTTTATAGGAGGTGACTAGATGCTCTCCCTCTCCTTCCTAGGAGTTGTAAAAAAATACGAGCAAGGACTCGACTCTTGCAGGGGCCGAACATTGGACTTACAGATTGACAGTAGGCGAACACCAAACCTGTTGAGCTTCTCTACGTACTTACTGCCCGTCACGCCATCTGGCGTTTAGGGCAGCAACATTAAGGATCTCCAGCTCTGTCTGTTTTGTGACAGTGCCGACCGAGATACGATTTTTATT
>NW_004797661.1:238649-241098 GCF_000002075.1 Aplysia californica
TGTATGTGTGTGTGTGTGTGTGGTAATACCTCCCCCTCCCCTAATTCCGAAATCCTCTTAAAGCCTTTAGCGGTGTGTTATTGTAAAAGTTATCACAGCTGGACTGCTTATCATTTTCCATATCAAATATCCTCTTTTCTTTCTCCTTTATTGTGGTGGTAGGTCTGGAAGGCGAACGTTCCAACTGACCTGTCTCTGTCTAGCACGGAGTCAAAGACATGGAAAAAGCGATATGTAGTCTGGAATAACATGCATTAATCATTATATAGTCCACTCAACCTACAACACCGGATTTTGTGGTGTAGCATTTAGACTCTTCGCCGTCGCTCAAAGAAGACCTGAGTTTGATTCCCTTGTGGGGAGAATTTTTAATGGCTGGTTTTTCTGCTGGGATGCTGTATCTCTCTCAGCTCAGGTTGGCCCCTGGCAGGCAGGGTCAAAGCCCGCCTTTAAAATGACATAAATTGTGTCGATGGGAGTGTAAAACACCCTAAATGTAAAATGAAAAAGAACCAGCCCCAAAACCCCCCCCAACTTACCACAAGTTGTACTGTGGGTAGCGGAATGCATGGTTTAGAACCCTGACTCGACTCTATCCTTTATATAATATATTCAACTCTTTCTTTCTCTTGATTTTTTTGGGGTAAAAATAATTATGACTATGTCTAACATATATTTTCTTTGACATAAACTATTAAACCATACTATTCCTTTCCTGACAATTTCTGTAGCTGACAGTGTAATTTCAAAAAGGCCTGTGTGCATTTTCAAAAGTGCTTCTAAATTCATTTCTGGCGGATGAAAGCTGCTGAATTGACCTGACGGAAAAGAAATGACTCTAACGAATTCCAGCACAAAATCTGTCTGTATTCCCTGATACTTTCAGTTTTTCTCTTCTACGTGTTATTTTTAGCTCCCTTTTACTTTCCATCACGATCTGATATTGGTGCTTCACATTAACAACAACAACAGCAACAACTACAACAACAACAACAACAACAACAACAACAACAACAACACTACCACCACCACCACCACCACCGACAACAACATCAGCAGGAAATAAAACAACCAACCACAACCTCAATAACAATCTATTTCACCTTCCGCAGATCACCTGGAAAGAAAAAGAAGGCAACATCGCCAGAACCGAAAGCCCCGCCCACCGATGACGTAGAATCTGAACGCTCCACCCCATCCCCGTCCCCACCATGGAGGTGCTGGGTGGACGACGCGACAGTGTCGAGCATCGCCGCCCCATCAGAACCCGAGGCAGCAGCAGAAGACGGCCTCTCACCCTCCCCGTCTCCAGCTTTATTAGAAGGACCCGGCCAAACACTGCCTGGAAAACCCGCCACAAAAGGGAGTCCCGATACAGCGGCTCTCGCCTCAAAGACCCAGAGCAAGTTGGACGCCAAAACCGCCACAGCTCTCTCGGCGGAAAAACCGCCAAGTCCCAGCCCGGCGGAGACGCCTCTTGGGAAGAAGAAAGCCTCGGCTAAAGGAAGGAGAAGGAAGGAACCGGAACCAGTAGAGCTGCCGGAACCACCGCCACCGGTGGAAGAAGTCAAGGAGGAGGCAGAGGTGGAAGAGGTTACGGTGGAGGTGGTGGAGGAAGAGGTGGAGCCAGTTCTTCCTCTCAGCATATGTCCCAGCTCTGAGGGAAAATCCCACCAAGCAGAAGTGAAGCTCTGGCTCAGAAAATCGCCATTTTCGGCAGCTAGCAGAAGTGTACCAATATATTGGTCTTAGGATCACGCACTTATTTTCTTGTTGTTATTGACAATTATGTTTTACTTTACAGTAACAACTAATGGCACAAAAACAGTTTTTCATTGCAAATCTCTCACCGAAAACGCTTCTGTTATAGGAAAAAAGAAACACTTTCTTTGAGTACAATTTTTTTTTCGACTGCATAAACGTTCCATGACTCTACGATTAGTAGGCCATGGCATTCTGTAACCTCTTCCTAAATCAGTTTTACAGAGTTGAGAATGATAGTACATGTACAGAAATTAACGTTTGTGCTAGTCCAAGTTGATTTTTGACAGGTCAAAGAGAACAGAGAGATGGAGAAATCCCCGTTGTCTTTTAGACCTGACTGTCTTTCCTTTGGTCTTTAATCATGTAACTTTGACTGAAAAACATACGTCACACATCCAAAAGAAATGGAATTGTGTTAAAAGAGAGGGAAAAAGGTAACCCTTCCCATCATGTCTATTTGTTTTTGGTTTCTGAAGAAGAAGACCCGTAACTAGCTTGATAGTCTATTTTGCAACACCCCAAAGCTGAATTACGCATGGATGCAAAACGGTTCCTTCCACAAAGTCACTAAAAGAGCATAATTTTGCGGATAAAAATTATCAACGACTATGTTTTGATGCCCTACTATGATTTCTCATTACAGCCTACGCCTTCTTATGGACTTCTATGCTCCATCCCTCCCCCC
>NW_004797661.1:242500-245246 GCF_000002075.1 Aplysia californica
TCTAGAGATTATTTCTGGTTTTGATCCTTCGTCTGTCACTATTGCACCCATGTATTTGAAGCTGCATACGGTCTCAAGCCTCTGGTTGTTGACCCAGATGTTCATTATGATGTTCTTACTGCTGTTAAACATCCGTTTGGTCTTCTCGGCACTGATTTCCATGCTGTGGGCTGTGGGGGTCTTTTTAAGACGGTCTACTAAGCTGACTAAATCTTGCGTGAAAAGTTATGCACATGATAAACAATTTTGTCTTTATTGAAACTTCTTATAAAATGTGCATGGTGAAACAAGTACGGGGTATGTTATGATCTACTCGACCTTTACATATATAAGTTTTTGCTATTTGCTTGTATCTGCATCGGTCAAGAACTTTGGTCATTATCCATGAGGTCACTGATATTTTTCCAGTAAATAAAAATGCGATACAATATTCTGTCTAAGTCGTTTTTCTTTTGAATTTTATTCCGCTTTTCGTTCGTTTCTTATCTGAATAATAATCGTTTTGGTCTCGTGTCTGTTGAGAGGTATTAATTTGTCAAGATATAACCAGTCAGTATGACATCGGTCATATTTCGCCTTGAATAAAGAAGGTTGATAGTAACTCTTGAGATAAACAGGAGCCAACCACTTTGGAGTGTAAAAAAATGTATAATGGAGACTTTCGCTTCCGAGAGGGTCTGCACAAGTGCTCTGCTATGTTGATGAAAAACACTGCGGACAAAAAATCATTCAGATCTAATTCATGATAGACAAATTATATGGCGATATCAAGAAACAGTTCGTAAACATTTTCCTCGTAATGGCTCCTCGACTTGTTTCTTTTAAGGCTTTGACCATCTGAGCTATGAACAGATGCCTCCGAGAAAATGGCGTAAACGTCAAATATCACAGATAAACTGAATTTGATCATCATTTCCCTGGAGAATGTTGCAGAGTGGCTTCTAGGGATGCAAATTTCAAAATTTAGAAAGTAATTTAGGATGTGCCTAGATGGCGTAGTAATGGACAAGCACTGAAGATATGCAGCTCTAATATGCTTTTTTCAGTCCCCCAAAGACACAGCATAGATGTTTCGAAAAAGTCGAAAGGTTTTGAAAGACTTCCGCATAGATTTAAAAGTGGTCTAACCAATCAAACTAGCTTTTCATAAAAGTAGAAACATCCCAACTTTAATAACAAACTTTATTTTCACTTCGTGACTGAGAGAGGATTTCACATTTTCATTCTCTTTTTTGTTTTTTTGCTGTTTGCAGCACGACAGATAATGGCGCCACTTAATACAGTGAGTGATAGTAAAAATTAATATTGTTTCACTCCCTCTGTTTAGATCATTAGGAGTTCGACTGATTCACCCGGTCGTGTCTGTCAGGACCAACGCAGCCTCTGTGAGATACGTCATACCAGCTGAAGATGGCGATAGTAGTAATTAAATTCACCACAAGAAATGGAAATGTGAAATAGAATAGGTTTTACACCTCTATCAAAACTTTTAAGAAGCGGGACCTGCGGGCTTAACATCCATTTCCGAAAGGACCAAACCAAATAAAAAATTCGTGTTAAGTGGCTTTCCTAAGGATACAACATGGGACTGCGTTGAGGCTCGAAACCCCAAACCCACAGTCTCACACGATTACGGGTTCTGTAGCCTAACCACTAGGCTACGGACGCCACCACACCACAAGACACACGCTATTAATCCAAATGAAAACTAGAAAAGTACAATGCTTTAGTCATAGTCTAAAAGACACCAGACTATTATTTCAAGATATGCAGGGTACAAGGGTTAAGGATGGACAACGTACAGAGTGGACTTATCCCATCAAAATATGGACTGGGCTAAAATGACAAAGTGCACGAGAGTTGCCAACTACCGTAAAAAATGATGGATCATTTCATGTAAACATCGGAGCCCGAAATGATACCTCTAGATATTTCAAACAGGCATCATCACGCCAGGAATGGAACGCATGTCTTCTGGAAAGAAGGGGAAGACACTAACCATGTTACCACTTATGCAGGTCTGTGACTTGAAATGAATGAAATAAATGTCTATGTATTATCAAACGTAATTCAAGATTCGCTTTACCAGCTTTTGAAAAGTTACAAATCACACTGGGTTGGATGAGAAAAGATTTTTAAAAAAGTAGTAGTAAGGAAGCTAACTTTTTCTTTCATCTCTTCAAAAGCTTAAAAGAGTTTTTGGCTGAACAGGGGAGGTAACAGGTTAGATAACTTCAGTCTTAGGTCAAAGGGGTTATCTCCCTCAAAGTTAGGAACAGGTGCTGCGTGATCACCACAGCCTGATCTCCTTTGCTATACAGGTATCAAACTTGGTCGATTTTAAGCACAAGTGACTATCCCGAAAAATGCTGCTTTGAGAAAATAGAAGGTAAAGCTTTTGCCCCTTGTTCAGTTCCTTTAAAAGACTAGGAGAGTTTTCCCTATAAACAAACAAATATACACACCAATGAAACCAAACTTCTCCTATAGGAAGGGCAATGCCCCCTTTAAATGTAGGTCAAGATTTCTGAAAACCTCCGAGATCTGGGTTAACCCGCTTGTCCTTAAAAGCGACCACTTTATATTCGGAGGCCCCAAAGCAAGATGTCAACCAAGGGACGCCAACGTACATTACAGTCTCAGAGAAATCAGAAGAAGAAGAAGAAGGAGGGGGAGAAGAAGAAGAAGAACAGGAAGAAGAAGAAGAAGAAGAAGAAGAAGAAGAAGAAGAAGAAGAAGAAGAAGA
>NW_004797661.1:247223-248499 GCF_000002075.1 Aplysia californica
CTCTCTCTCTTTTGCAATTCATTCTTAAAGTAAAGTGCAGGACACAACCTCAGCGATAATATCTAAACGATCAAGTTGAGGAAGCCAAATAGTAGTCAACGCACGGCTCTCTTCGTTCTCCATTCTTAATGTGTACCGGGTACTGGTACTAATGGTGTTCGAGTAGTACGAGTAACAGCAAACTATTATTCGAATAATGAGCGATTGAGAGATTGTTCGGTTTACTTAGGACATAATCGAACTATTTTCTCAAACAGAGAATGATTACATCTTGCTCAAGCAAGAGGGCGAAAGACAATTGATTTTAAGTTTGTTATTTTTTTCAGGAGCACAGTTGTTTCAACCAACTGACAGGATTCCTGCTTTTTAAAAAAGCCGCTATAGTTGAAGAAATTAAAGTACCTCCCCGTTTGACACCTAACAAGATTCCGAATAACTTGTATATACTTTTAACCGGGGCATGTATTAGTGCATTCCTGGACAGCTATTCACGATTAAAAGATACAGATAATTATTATTGTTCTTTACTTTTCTTGGGGCCACGCAAAAGAATTTTGGTGTTTGTTAGTTGACATTGATGTATTTTGGGCGTTTTATTGCAATATGTCTGAACAAGATTTACTCTATTGATGGTTTGAGTTTTACTCAGGAGCACCATCCTTCTGAAAGCGTAAATAATGAATGCAAAACAGAGGTAATTAAATATAACTGAAAATAATACTTGCTTTTCTCTTGTGCAAATATTAATACAAATTAATTTTGCAGTGTTGTTAACAATAACAATTTTACAAAATCGTAACTGTATATCATTTCAATTCTTTAAAAATGTATTTAGTTTGCTGTCTTTCAAAAAGAAAAACAAAAACAAATATGTTTGTTGTTTTTCTGAATGCTGCTATAAATTTTGACATTTGATTGGTGTCTTGCCCTATCAAGAAACTATTTTCGTCAATTTAACTGGGCACCAGTTTTGCACGGATTATCGAGGAATTCGAATAATCGGTTGTACTCCAAACGAGAACCGTGAATCCCATTGTCACAGACTCCCATTGTTTTTGTCATCACAAGGCAGATGTCTTATTGGGAACATTTATTCTTTTCCATTTGGCATAAGCTTATCGTTTATAAAGTTCGTGTAGGTACTCTTGATTGTTTGTTTGTTTGAATTTTTTTCCTTCCCTATTTTCCCTTTTTTTTTCCACCACACTATCATCCCTTATTTAAAAAAATCTATTTTCTCCCCTTGTCTTTCCTTCTTTGAAAAGAGATATATATA
>NW_004797661.1:250422-252114 GCF_000002075.1 Aplysia californica
GCGTATACACGGGGCCTACGTGCGTGTGTGTGTATGTGTGTGTGTGTGTGTGTGTGTGTGTGTGTGTGTGTGTGTGAGAGAGAGAGAGAGAGAGAGAGAGAGAGACAGAGAGAGAGAGAGAGAGAGAGAAAGAGAGTTATATTTTTTTTATGTGTGTGCTTGATTTATAATTTGAAAGCGGGAGGTTTTGTTGTAACGTCAGTGTAATTATCATAGTACCCAGAATCGACATTTCAGTGGGGAAAAGGAAGGAAAAAAGGTGCTGGGGAGACTAGTGATGAAGTAAATCTAGTGTGCTCTAGTGTGGCATTTAAAACTCAAGGGTGTAGACGATTAAAACTTTAAAAAAGTTTTTATGACATACGCATTCAAATGGTAGCATGACTGAAAAGGAAAGCTACCACAGCCTGTGAAATATTTTTGTAGACAATGTCATAATAACATTTTAAATGGAGTAAATTTATAGTTTTGGCTTAGACTGTAGATCAGATGAGGTAAGGACACTTATTTTTGCTTTTGGCTTGTTTTTACATGTAAATTACTTATGTCGATAGCTGATTTAAATTAAAACAGCCAAGTACATTTTTACTTATATTTTCCCCCATGAATAAGTACGTGTTTACTTTGTGTTCAACCTTACAATCTCTGACCTTTTGTTTCGCTAATAATTTAAAAAGAAACAGAAGGAAAAGAAAACAGAAAGAAAACAACTAACGACAAACAAAGAAAAATTTAAAAAAAGACCCACACTCACCCATTCCCAGTCCTCTCATTTCATGCCACTTAGGACAATCTTTTTACTTCCGTCCCACCCGTTAACTACATGATATACATCTGCATATCGGAGAAGGACTGGGCAGTTACAAGGGTAATGAAGAAGAATAAAAATGAACTTGAAATAGTGAATATTTTAATGATAATAAGAAAAACGCTGCCGTTTGTAATTGGAATGAGAATAGCCTTGCAATTGTAGTTCTGCCTTTGGCTTTCGTCTCTTTACCATTGGTAGATGGCCAAATGTTGGAAATATAGCCCTATAAACTTTCCACACCCTTCAGGCCAACATTACCAAGCAATAGTATTGAATTGCATTTAAATTTCCTATTTTTGTCTCGATAATATTTTCAATGAGCATCACAATATTTGAAGATAGATAAGACAAACAAATACAAGACCGAGGAAAATTTGAAAAAAAAACCCGAAAAAAAACCCAAACAAATAATCCTTTACAACAAAACAAAAAAAACACACAAAAAACACACACACAAAAACAGAAGATAGCGCACTTCTCGACATACCGATACAGTGCCAAGAATCAACCGTTACCATCATAAATAAGTACACGGGCAATAAAAATGCTAATCGGTATAATATACATTAATACACAGTCGGACATAAAAAGCATGACTATGGCTAACCATCCCTAATGTGAAAAAAGTGAGTCTACTCCTCGGGTAAAGGAGATCTGAGAATGCCTTATGGTAACCAAAAATGTCATCACAATGCACCAAAGTAAATCTAACACAGTAACGAGACTTGTGTGAACAGGAAGAACCAGTAGAGTCTACATCTCTCAAGACAATTTATTTAATATAGCAGAGAGTATTTAATTATAGTGTCTCTGAATATAGCAATGCGGATGAAAAATGGTAGTGACAATGCTGCCGAAGGTTTTTTACTCAGGAATGCTTC
>NW_004797661.1:252625-266064 GCF_000002075.1 Aplysia californica
GGTGGGAGAGAAGTAGAGCTCTGATATCATTTTGGGCTGTGCAAAGGAACAGGTGCTGATGCATTCTCATATATGCGTAGTCACACACATTATTTTATTTGGGGAGATCTGGTTTTGTTTCAGTGGAAGTTGAGCTGTACATCTTCTGCTTGAAGGCGAAGATCGTGGTCTGTTTCTTTCTCTGAAGGTGGCTGATATTGTATTTTCGTATTGTTGTGGTCATATGTTTAAAAATTGCCCTGCCTGTCTTTCCCAAGGCTGATCTGTTCACCCAATCTCGGTTTTTATTGCTTCTGATGAATTGTTTTGGAGCGTGGTAGGAAGTTGGAATGTTGAGTTGTTCCTGTCTTGACTCCCTTTAGGCAAATAAGTCTGCAGTAATTTCCAGACGTATCTGAGATTTCGGGAATCCACTGCATCACCACATTGACACCATATGGTGATACCACCAGGTGGTGGGAGCCAAACAGTATACATGCCTGGTCTTGATTTAGAAGATGGTCATTTTCTACTGCTTGCAGGACTGATAGTAAGTCAGTAGAATGACAATACACTTTGCTTTGTCAGGATGAATGTCAAAAACTGTGCGGAGATGGTACAATGCTTTTAAACTGCCATCATTTCTGCATCAAAGTTGCAGTATTTTTCTCCTAAGGCTGCAAAGATATCATTTGAACTTCCATATGTGAGTAAATAAGTATTCCAAATCACGCCTTGGCTGTGCCTTTGAATGCCGAGCAGTCTATATGGACGTGCATCAAGTGTTCTGAATAGCTGTCAATTATTGTTTGATGTGATGAAAGTGGCAAGCATCAGCGTCAGCGACTATCCATTATTTCGGTAATGTGATGCATGATTGATTTATGTTGAAGCTGTTTTTATACAGGAAAAGGCAATTATGGAGTTTAGATCTTTGTTTTAAAAGTTTGACATTTAAAACTTAGATAAACTCCATAATTTGCTTTTTCATGTATTGGATATTGTTCGCAGTTGTAGTGTCGTATTCGAAGGACATAAAAGGTCTTTTCTGCCTTATTAGTGGCAACCAAAAATAAGCGTAGTAACAGCATCTCACATTTCTTCTTTCTAACAGTCAGTAAAGCAAACAAAATTAACATTGTAGGATGGATGATCCATATCTGCGGCAAAGGCCACACCATAATATGCATAGGCCAATGTGGCAGTTAAGTTTCATTTACTGTGCATGTAAAAAACATGCCCACCGTCTCTCCGCTCTTCTCTTTTTCTTTTTTGTCATATAATTAAAGTATTGTTTGTGTATGCTTTTTGAAAGACGCTGAGGGGGAGGAGAGTGAGATAGAAAGTGGTAGAGATAGACATGATGGTTATGAGGAGGAGGAGGAGGAGGAGGAAGGAGGAGGAGGACTAACGTGACTTTGGTGAAGAGGAAGAGAAAGTGGAACATTGGTAGGAGCCCTAGGAAACTCGCTAGCTCTAACTGATACCATTCCCTCAACAGACTGTTACAGAGGGAGAGCGGACGTCCAACTAGCATGCTTTTGTTCAGAAGATACCTTCTCAGAACTCGAACTTCATTGAGGAGGTGGAAAGTCTTGCTAGCTCTCACAGTCCTATCATCTACTTTGATGCTGCTCGGCGATACTTTCCGAGGTCCTGCACCAGTCAGATGCCAGTCACCACCCACGTCATCATTCCGGAAGAATCAGATGTTGTCACGAGGAAACATCAGCGCTACAAGCTACGTTGTTGGCAAAACTCTTTGCTCAAGCCTCAGCTTGCGAGACGTTCGCGATTCCATGTCCATTTTAAACGGATCGCTTTCGTCAGCGAGTGTGCAGCCTTACATCCCCGCGCACAAAGCTATGGCCTTGAATAACCTTGACCTCTATTTGGAGCAAAGGTCAAATCTTATTATGACCAGGTATGGTTTAATACCATGTGTCACAGAAACAGGGGAGGAAGTTCTGTGGGAAAACGGGGTACAGTATCGCCGTTTTCCGTTTCTCGAACCCGGAGATAGTCTACTGTACTCCTCAGAGTTTGAGTCCTATGTACCTTTTGTTCCCGAAATGTTTTTTCTTGAAGACCAGGAAAAGATGGAAAGGTATCATTTGGAGGCACAAAAGACAGCAATTTCTAAACTTGGGAAAGAGACAGATAGGAAGATCATCCTGTGGTGGCAGGATAAAGCTACAGCTCGCCCCATCCCTTGTCCTCAGCCGCTGAGGGTGTGTCCAGATTTCCCTTGTTTGATTACGTCAGACAGACGCTATGAGAGCAAAAGTGCCGCTATGTTAGTAAATGGTAAATGCTGGATTTCAGTTTACAATTGTCAGTCTGTCCGTCTGTTTGTCCCCCCCCCTCTCTCTCTCTACCTCGTTTCTTGTTTTCCGTTTAGTAGGCTACCATTTAAAACATCACTTTTCTGAATCCCCTTGTAATGGAAACCCATAATTATATTTGCTCTTGATATAATCCGACGAAACTTCAGAAAAGCCCAACTAGCTCAGTTACGCTCAAAATGACACCCTTGACCATTTTGTTCCCATGCCTATTAAAAAAAATAAATGTATGTACATTTTGTTTATTTTCACATAACTGTTTTTCAGAACAGTACGTGTTTGGCAGTCCACCCATTCGCCGCCCTGATCAAGTGACGGTTCTGTACCAGATCGAAGCTCCGACCACTCAGCATTGGCATACAGGGGCTAGCCTGGACACGCCTGGCTGGGCAGACTTCTTCAACTGGACCTTGTCTTACCGCTTCGATTCAGATATTTCAAGCTACTACGGGCTCATCCGGAAACGACGCCATCCGATCAGCAGAAATTATACCACCATCTTGGCTGAAAAGGCCGGTCTTGTCGCTTGGGTTGTATCCAATATGAACAGCATGTCGGATCGAAACAGATACGTGAGAAAACTGCAACAGTATCTGCCTGTTGATGTAGTCGGCAGTGGTGGTATAAAGAGATGCCCAAGACAACACGATCGCGAGTGTAGTGCCAAACTTGGCAAGCGATATAAGTTCATTTATCTTTTGAAAGTGGTTTTTGTGATGATTACATTACCGAAAAATTCTTCAAGTTCTTTAATTTAGATCTGATAGTCGTGGCAAGAGGTATCAACGAGTACTCAAATATCGCTCCGAAAGGGACATTCCTCAATACAGCAGATTTCGATTCCCCAAAGGAATTAGCCGAGCGAATTTTGTATCTGGATTCGCACGATGATGAATATTTGAAAATGCTTCAAGCAAAAGACGAATATTTCTCGCTATATGAGGACTATCTTTTAGCTGATGATGTTTTCTCTGAATTTCGATACGAGGCTTTATCCTTTTGCCATTTGTGTCATCGCTTGTGGAATGTGGAGAAATACCCAAACATTATACCAGATATCAAGGAGTGGTTCAGGCGCGCAAAATGTTATGATGGTCACGAACTTTACAGCAGTCACCAGAATAAATGAGAAGATCTATCTTCCGAGGTCATTGGTCAACAACGGCAAATCAGATTACAATCTTCAGACTTCGATGCAACCACAATTGACTGATACAGCATCTGCACTTCAAATTTAAAGTCTGAGACCCCCCCCCCCGGCCACCCTACCCATGTCATTGTGGCCAGGGAACCATGTCCTGCAGCTTTGTACTCACTTCACAACCCGAGAGCACCGACGGCAGTGTGTGCGAATCACCCGATTAACTGTCTGTCACCAAGAAGAAAACTACGGCCCTCCAATAAACCCACAATTTCAGTGGATTTAGTTGATTTGAGGCAAAATACATGTAGTATCTGAATTACAAGTAGTGCACACCCATTGGAGATGGGGTTGTTTTAAATTCATATGATCAAATTCCCCTTTACCGATTTCATCATCATCTTGAAGTGCTCGATATATATCTGAAACAGACATCGACAATCATGGTTCGTCACTCATTTCTCGGCTCGGATGCTTTCATAAAGCTGATATTATTATCCTGGTCTTCCCCGTCGCCCATCCTTTCAAATTTTCTATCGTAGATGTTCTTCGTCTAGCTCTGTCTCCTTTCCCTTTTTTTGGACGAGAGCAAGATGACTGTCGAGGCCTTTATGTCGATTCATGTGTCCCAGAAACATCGCGTCCGCAAACTGGTCAAACTATTTCTAAGTCTAAAAGCAAGGTTTTTCCCTCCAGTAAAGAGAACACCGTCTTTCACCCGGTTAAAATTGTACCTTATATTAAGTATCTTTTCTTGATTTTCTCCAATATCTAGAATTTGAATTTTGACTAAATAGTTTTCGAATACATGCATCTGATAGTACCGATTAAGAAACCATGATAAAGAATGTCAGAGCTGGCTTAAGACTTGTCTGTTCCTAATATTGTTTTTAATAAGGTAACATCCCACGCGTGTGTCTTCCAACACTACCCCATTTTATTTCAATTCATATTTTTAATTTTCATCCATTGTTGCTGTTGAGCGTTGAGGGGAAATGCAGTTGTTTTGAAAAAAATGGAAGTCCAATTTTGCAGCTCTTTCATTTGAAATGTTATAGTTTCTTAGGGTTCCCTGACTCCCCCAAAAGAGGTGAAAGTCGACGAAGTCCAGTACAATTTGCCTGCTCTTTTTTCTATGTTTCTTGCATATCGCGGGAGGCCCGAGTTCAATTCCCTAATTGGGAAAACATTTTTACCGAGTGGTCTTCTGCTGCGATGTATCCCTCGCAGCCCGTGTTGGCCCTGACAGGCAGGGTCGAAAACTGGCCTCCCATATGACCTAAATTACGCCGAAGGTGGCGTAAAACACCAACATAAATATACCCCTAGTGTATACACATGACCAACGACATCACAGCTACCATTTTGAAGTACATAGACTTGCATTTTCATAAGGATATATTTTCAGCACTGAACCAACGCCGCGGAACGTGTTTCCATGGAAGTAGTAATCAAAAACCCTACAAAATAGTGACTGTCACAATCGCTATGAATGTTTATTATTATATCTAAGCGAGATTGTCCCTCAAAGTTTGTACAGTTCTAAAGACGCAAGATGATAGCAGTTTTAGATCAGTTCGATATATTTGGTGGAAGACTGAAGGGAGGGATATCATGAATAAATTTGAGCTGTCCATATAATGAATAACTGATGCTTTGTGACTTTACAACTGTAAACAAATCTTTTCTAACGTATGGTACTTATTGCTTTTTACATATTTTTTTTTTCCAAACAATTTGCAACCTCGCATATTATACCTCTGGCTTACTTCTCTTATTTGTTACGAACTAAAAATATTTATTATGTAATTCGATGTAATTAACTTGAATCGTTCAGACACCGAGACAATAGAAAGTCGAAGGTCATTGGAGGTCAAACGCAGTCTTTACGTCAACACGCTATATCACGAATATTAGAATATTATACCTCAAACCCCAAAATAAGCCACCTGCCATAGTCAAAAGTCGAAAAACTTAGATCTATGATACAAATGCAAACCCTCAATATACACCTATAAATAAACCCATAACGTAGTCCATAATTTAAGCTTTTATCGACTTGTCCTAAATTTTTTCTGTGAAGTAATCAGTTTCGTTTGCTTTCAAAGTCCCGGTTTAATTGGTTTAAAAATTTCGGGGGCAGGGAAGGGGGTGGGGGGGGGGGGTAGGCTCAAAGTAAACAAAAAATGGCGTGTAATCCTCGCTCTTTCCCCCTAACTGCAGCTACATTAGAGTTAAAGCAGGTGTCCTGAGGGAGAAACTATAGATAGGTCTTGTTCGTTGATTTGTTTGAGTACAGAGACGCATATCGAAACAATCATGGCCATTTAGTGATCTTGCATGCATGTCCTTATTTATATAAGCGTTAGTAAATGAGGCTTTTTTTTGGAGGGGGCAAGTATACACACTACACACTACGTTTTTTGTGTGCTTGCGTGCGCGTGTGTGTGTGTGTATGTGTGTGTGTGTGTGTGTGTGTGTGTGTGTGTGTGTGTGTGTGTGTGTGTGTGTGTGTGTGTGTGTGTGCTTGTGTGTGTGCTCCCGCCAGTGTATGAGTGAGTATGGTGCTTCATGTAAAATAATGATGTTGACTATGCGTTTTCTTGGTTGTGCTTTTCTGAATAAAGAAAACTTAAAATTTACTGTCGATTCCGTAATTTTTTTTTGCTTGTGTTCACATGACCCGCACGAACGTGCAGATTCGGTTAATAGAAATGCATTGCAGAGCTGGTTTATTAGGGATGTAGACCCCTGGAGATGTATGAACACTGAACACCATGATGTCATTTCTAGAGTTGGGGGGGGATTTATTGTTTACTTCCTCGACCACATAAAATCTCTTTGTTTGTTTGTTTGTTTGTTTGTTTATTTGTTTGTTTGTTTGAGTAAAAGGTAGCACATCGACACAATTATGATCATCTAGTGCTGGGAAAAAGTAAGACAGACAGTACAGAAACAACGGTGGGAAAGTAAAGAAGTAGGACCTATCAGTGGCAAAGAAGTAGGACCTACCAGTGGTGTCCCCTAACCATCTGCGCCCACTTCTGTGCGGACAGCCCCATCAACAGTAACGTAGTAGGTAGGCCTACAGGTAAATGCGCATGCACATCTCGAGGACAAAGGCTGAAGGGAGACATCCTCAGCTACAGTGCTTGTACTTGAAGTGAAGTAGATGGAAAATAATATGGCAAAACAAATGTGACCTGACGCGATGGAATCAAGCGCTACTTAATTCTTTAGCATAATTGTGGAGTTATTGGTAGGGCTATAATCTTAACGTTTGTTTTGATGAAAAGAAAAAAAACAACAACAGTATCTAACTTGAATACATCGAAGTTGAGATGTTTTCGGTTGAAGGGGACATAGGTTGCCTGATGTTAGAAGTAAAATTAGTAAGAAAATGGCTACCAAAGTTTACTGACTGCAAAAGCTTGAGAATCCATGAAACCTGTACGTTTACTTTTGGGGTGTCTTTGATTGATGTTTCTCAGTAAAACCCACCAAGAAACCTGTTTTTAAATATACATAAAAGATGCCCCCCCCCCCTCAAAAAAAAAAAAAAAAAAAGTTTAAAACTATACCCATCGATCGGGAAAATGACAGTTTTTTTTTTATTTCATCATTTTGACGAACACCCGATTCCACTGTGTCACAATACAAATGTAATGAGTTGTGAGTGTGCAGAAAAAGAATCCAATGGACGTAAATTTTACAACCTCCGCGTCCCCCTCCCCAACCATTATTAAGACAAATTTAACACGTGGTTAGCGGATGACGGCGACCCAATTTGGCTCCAGAGAAATTAGGGACCCTGGATGTAGGTAGGTCAAAGAAGATAGAAAAGGAGGACTCAGGTTTACTTTTCTCAACAGGTCAAAACAATTGAGCCTCGACGAAATAAAGCAACGTGTCGAGATGCATTGCCACTGTAAGACAAACTTAATTGTAGGCCTACGCCTTAAAAAAAAATTATATTGATTGTGTTGGGCAAAAAACCATAGCTGGCCAAATTTTCGTAACACTTCCAACTTCCATTAATTAATTTGTCGCCATTGACGAATGTTAGCGCATACAAAGCAGCCTACATAATGTATTATTTTAAAGATATTCTTTATTTACTTGGTTACTTCCCTTTGGATACCGTACAGCTATGAAATTAATGTGCGTCGCAGTGAGACATCAGTTTGTTTTTACACTCTAGTAAGACTATAATAATAAGATGCCGACTTTGCCCTGGCCTGGAAGGGCTAGTCAGATTTATCTCCTTTACTGATGACACTCTGTTTGAAAACAAAAGTGTAGAGCCTGTTTAAGGCTGATGATAATAATAAGAGCAATAATAATAATAATAATAATAATAATAATAATAATAATAATTTAAAAAAAAAAAAAATTATTACTATGATGATGATGATAATGATGATGATGATGATAATGATGACGGTGACGATGATGATGATGATGATGGTGGTAATACAAATTATAATGGTGGTTATTATTGTTTGTGATTATTGGGTATCATTAAATTGTTATTAACACTTTTATAACAGTATTTTCATTATAATCATCATGATTGTGATATTATCATTATCATTAATCATTATTATTTTTGTGTCAATATAATTAATATTATTGTTAACGTTACGACTGTTACTCCTATTGTAATCATCTCGAGTTTTTGTGCCCCAAAACTGTGCTTCACCACATAGACACATCCCAAAAGCATCATTGCATTGTTCTGAATTGTCCCTTCAGTACTGAACCGTGTGGGTGCTTTTAAAATAAAGAGGCCTTCGGATTCACACCCAATTTCATTAGAACGGTGTGTTGAGCTTTCTATACAACCAAAGGAAATCTGCACTATCCATTTAATGACATGAAATTGTACTAAGAATGAATTAAAGTTCCTGACAAAAAGAAAAGTCCGAAAAGACCTTCATCTTGGTTACAGGGCAATTTTATTGTCTAGTCTGCTTTCATCCCGTAATATATTCATATTACAAGCAGAACAAAAAACATTATAATACCTTATGTGATATATCGGCAACTCTTTTATGAATGAGTTGTTGCTATATGTACAGTCTTAAAAACAACTATGATTTGATATATTGACATAATAAAAGCTAATACTTGTAAATATGACTGATGTAAGAAAACAGGAACAATCTCGTTGTCAGATAGAAAACAGAAGAGGGACTAGAATATGAGAGGCATCGTAGTGAAATCAGGTGTCCGTGAAAATAATGAAATAAAGGAATTTGGTATACTTCCGTCGGTTTGGAAATTTTAAAATTCTTTATTGTTGGACTCATCAACACCTTCTTGTACATTTAAAAACACATTTTTGTACGGATTTTACAGAAAAAAAGTTGATTAAAGGCACAAAAAACGTAAATTTTCAGTTTCCAAGAACTCTCAAGCTATGTAAGTCACCAAACTTTGACGGCCATTTACTCGATAATTTTAGCTCTTAAACCAGGCGACCCCACCTCCTTCAATCGCAGATATCTTGATTTCTAGTCAAGACAGATGTGTATTTTTTCATCGAAAGCAAGATAAATAAACATGCTTTAAGATGATATCATTAACTCCTCATTCCAAAAAATTGACGAGCTCCTGATTCCACTGTGTTGTGACACATATGTGTAAAACTAACATGTCCATGAGGATAAGACAACAGTATATACACACACACAGTATATGTTTATATGTTAAGTTGTTTTTGTTTAGCTTTAGGAGAAAAGCATAAGTACAGCAAGGCAATACAACCATATTTCTCTGAAGGAAACTGATAGAAATAATTTTTCTTTGATGAATACTTGGTGACAGGACTTTTGGTTTCGTTTTTCAATGCTTATCTTGAAATTTTTAATGTTCTTTAAAAAAAAAAAAAAGCGTGTCTTTTTTCTTTCATCTTTTCCTATCATCTTCTGTTTTTACTCTTGAAGGTACACATGATTGTATACTGATTTACTACAAGCAGACAGGCAGATGTCTCTTAAATGCAGGTATTAATCCCATATCACAACTCTTAGACTTGCTTCATCCTCTCTTAATAAAGAGGGTTCACAAAATCTCTTTAATCGAAGTACAGGAATAGATGAAGCAATATTATAAGGATAAATATAGAGTGAGCATGATAGTGTAAAACATTCAAATTTACTTTCGTGATCATTAAAAAAAACGGTAATAGAAGCACAGCTCCTTTTTTATTAATCATATTTTCTAAAAATATGGGCTTTTCTAAACAGACACTTTTCGCTACAAGATGTTTGTAAGCTCCAGGCTAGACGAAGATATTGTAATACAGATATTCAAGCTCATTAGATTAAGTTTGAATCTGGTGCATCTTTTATCAACAATTTGCGATGAATTTAACAGTTTCACACTGTTCATGTAATCTCAATCATCAAGCCAGGTGCACCAAACTCCTATTTCTGAATCACAGAACAATCATGATTTATTAAATTTGTATGTTTACCATTAGCATGGAAGGGTTGAGGGAGGAGGTATATTATTGTATCGTTTTGGAAGGGTTGAGGGAGGAGGTATATTATTGTATCGTTTTGGAAGGGTTGAGGGAGGAGGTATATTATTGTATCGTTATGGAAGGGTTGAGGGAGGAGGTATATTATTGTATCGTTATGGAAGGGTTGAGGGAGGAGGTATATTATTGTATCGTTTTGTTAATTCTGAAAAGAGAAACATCATCCTCGAGAATACACACCTTGCTCTACTTTCCCCTTACTCACTTTTCTGTTCACCACTTTTCCAGACAGTGATTTTTCCTTTTGCCATTGAGACTAGCTTCTATAAAAACACACCTTTCAACATTTCGAGCTAGGATCAAAATAAAAAAATTCTTTAAAACCCCCCAAACACCCCCAAAACCCTATTTTGACTTAGACTGCTCAGCAATTTTTGCATAACTTTGACTGTTTACAACTTCCTTGGACTTGTGAACTCAGCTTCTGACTCCGTAAAATCTCACATTTCACAAAAATAATGTTCATCCAGCCAGCCAATCCTGCTTGTTTTGTTTTCTCAGTTGGCCTCGAGGATGACGGCTGGTGTTCCGGACACGCTAGAGACGTTAAGAGGTATGCCTCTCCGTGGTACGTACGGCTCCGACCTGGGCACCATCTGGATGCATTCCACGATAGGACAAACAGACACACACAGTGTGCAACCTGTGAGAGGGACAAAAAGAAGTCCGACATTTGAGGCCGATAGAAAAAAAAAAGATAAATAAAAAGATGTTGGCATCTTTGGCTTCTCGTTTGATGGCAGTGCATGCAAAAGATGTGATTTCAATTCCTCTTGGGTGGAGATAATATTTCTCGAGTGTCTTGGTCTTTCTACTGGGATGTTGTATCCCTCTCAGCTCGGGATGGCCCTGATAGGCAGGATCGAAGCCCACCTCCTAAATCTGATAAGTTAGGCTATTTGATTAAAACACTAAAAATGTCAAAATTGAAATTAATAACATGTCCAACAAATTACTTTGATTTCAACCTAGATACCACAAATAATGTACATGTATTTGAAATTATTGTGGCATGCTCCAAAATGAGCGATAATGTACAAGTGAACAATGTTCCACAATGCATGACTGTGTATGATCTGTCGATGTCATGAAATGCATGATAGTGTTTGATTTGCCAATGTGTACTCACTACAGTAAACCAGAATTCTTCAAGAAATATTTTAAAGAAAATGGTCTGTCTTTGTCTTCTAAACGTTCAGCTCAACTTACCCGTGCATGTCTTTTCGTCCACTTTTGGTAAATGTGTCTCGGGGTCAAAGGAGATGGCCTGATATCCAGAGTCGTTGCAGGTCATGTAACACTTGCCGCAGTTGATACACATATCCTGTGAAGAGAGAAAGAGACAGAGAGATTATGACACAGGCGTTTACGTTAGGGGTTAAAGTCCAACCATCGAAGCAAGTTTTGTTTTTTGTTTAAAGTACAGTAGTGGACTTTGAAATTTTTGCCTCATCCTCAATGTGTTCATTGAGGTGACAGTAATACTTGCTCTGTCTTTTATCTTTCTTTCCCTTCCTTTTACCATAATTTCAGTTCACTACCTTCTGAAGCTGAGCAGAAATTCCCCATATTATAATCTCAATGAATAAAAACAACCCACAAGTCAGACAAACAAACAAAACAAAACAAACAGACAGACAAACAAACAAACCAACAAAAAACGGACAAACACAAATTTGAAGCTAGTAGGTTAGGTTTGTGCCTTACCTCATCAATGAGCGCCACCACTTGGTCAGTGTTGTCTAGTTCTCCGTAGGACGTGATGCCCGGCACAGCCACGCCGATTAGATCCTGTATCTGTGAGGGTAGCCGAGAGGTAGGAGTTACAGCTTTTTATATGTAGGAAGAGGAGGAAGTGGAGGAGGAAAATGAAGGAAGAGGAAGGAATATGAGCAGGAGTATGAGTAGAAGGAGGAATAGGAAGAGGATGGAATCGGAGAAAGAGGACAAGAAGGAGGAAGGAAAGGAGGGAATATGAGGAGGAGGAGAAGGAGAAGGACAAGGAGGAGGAGGAAAGACAGAAAGGGGAAGCATGCATGACTGAATTTGCTTGAAGAAGGAGGTAGAGGAGGAGGAAGCGGAAGAGGAGGAGGAGGGTAGTGAGGATATATATATTTGTCTGTGATAAACACCTTGGAAACGATGAGAAATAATGTTACCAACCTTAGGAATCTCTCGACTCTGCTTAGTTCCTTCTGTCTTCTTCCCTTCATCATTCTCAACGTCCGTTAACAGATCCAACTTTTGCTTCAGCCCTGCGATGATTGTCTCTCTTTGTTTTTGATAGGGGCCAAAAGATGGCAGAGACTGGAATATGATTGACGAGTAGATGAGAATACAAATGCAGTTCATGCATGTGCATGCATAAGAACATCAATAATGCTACATGTTTAGCCTATGAATCATAAAACAAATCTACACTTTGGGCTTAAAGGAATAAAAGAAATGTCAGAATGGCATGTTTCAGCAAATTGGCAGATTGCAACAATATTAGGAGATGATATAAGTTTGGGGAACAATTAGGAAATACAAATAAATAACAACAATTATTTTTGCATTTACTATTAGCCTAGAAAGAAAAGCGAAAAATCTTTTCTCTTTGGGATTCCAAACATTTCGAGCGGATAGGCTACCACACACAGCACAACAGCATTGCTAATAATAAAGGTGAAAAGAAATATACACAAAACACAGGGGGATTGGGGTGAAGTGATGATGGGGGGGAGGGGGGTATTTGGCCTTGAAGATATGCAGCTATTGACAACACGTCAAGACAACAACACAAATTGTATTTTTAAAGAATTTTTTGCACCATGTTCCTATTTGGTGCCAGTTACACAGAAAATGTGTTAATATGGTAGTAAATGTTAGGTGGGTTTTTTTTACAGCACACAGACTCCCACCTCCCCCCCCCCCCCAAAAAAAAAAAAAAGAAAAAAAAGAAAGAAAAGGTATAATAAAAAATAATACATACTTTATTTTACTTCTACTTTTCCGATCCAATTGCCATTTGAGTTCTAGCCCTTTGGCTAAATAATGCAAAACAAAATTAAATCAACTAGTTAAAAGAAAGCGACAACAAAGCAAAAGACACACATAGTATTTTACATAAATATCCCACCTTGCCGATGAGGTCGCCTACTCTGACCACAATTTTCCCCTTCTGATGTTTCTCCACAGGCTTGCTCTGGCCATCCCAGTTGGCGAACTGATCACGACTCCTCAGGTACAGGAGAGTCTTCAGACCTATCAGGTAGTCTTCGATCACGGTGAAGTCCTGGTTCTGAACAGCACTGCATACCTGTCAGTGAAAGAAGAGGTGGAAGTGAGTGTTTGTATATTATATATATAGCTGTCGATGACATAAATTTTGATTGTATGAGTGTGTGCATGCATATGTGCTTGCATGTGTGTGTGTGTGTGTGTG
>NW_004797661.1:266246-271617 GCF_000002075.1 Aplysia californica
GTGTGTGTGTGTGTGTGTGTGTGTGTGTGTGTGTGTGTGTGTGTGTGTGTGATATGCTACTGATATGTACTCCGACCACTCTTGTAAATGTTAACTTAAATTTAGAAGGGCCCTTTGTTTCAAGGAATATAAAGATATCTCATTCATTTCTTTTAGGAAGTGAACGCAGGAACAATACTTGATGCAAAAACTGTCTTTTATATTCACCAGGCTTGCTCTGTGGCAATTCGTTCGTTCATTTTATCTCACCATCTTTAATTTTAACAAATTTGGAAACACATACACATCCAAATTTCGATTGTATAACGACTTATATATTATTTATATTGTTCTCAATTTTGTTCACGGTGTATATTGTTCACAATTTTGTTCACGGTGTATATTGTGCGCAATTTTCTTCACTGTGTTAGTCTTAGGCTGTATTTACAACAGTAACCTAAATGAATATGGAAAAGGCAGAAGTTACAATTTTAGTTGATATTTTGTCACTTAAAGAGACAAACATCGGCATGATAGATGTAACGATTATTTAAAGCTGGGGAAAAATAAAAAAGATATCAAAGAGGTATAACAAAAAAAATCACACCCACAACTACCCAAAGAAGCTACGGCCCTTTTCTCCGGTTAATGAAAGGCCTTTGATAATGAGCATGCCGATGGCAATATGCATTATTGAGATTGTAGAAGTAATTAGTCATGTGTAATACCTGTAATACAGACGCTCCTCCTTGCAGGAACTGAAGGCCAGCATCTGCAGAGTCGATACCACCTGTGGCCAAGATCGGGAACCCTGGCAATGCTTTAGCAATGGCGGTGACAGCACGCAAGGCGATTGGTCGAATGGCGTTTCCGGTGACACCGCCATAGGTGGTTAGCTTCTGCTTGCCCACACTCGGCCAGGCTGAGCCGTCGTTTCGAAGCCCCATCAATCCCGACACGGAGTTTGTGGCCGTCACACCGTCAGCACCACCTGTTGGGTTGAATCATGTTGTAATGTGAGTGGTTTTTACTCCCCACTGATACAATTCAATAGTAAAGAAATTCATTACTGCAATATCCCTATCGCACCCGTAAAATAGTGAGACACACTCTTACACTTTTCTTGATTTCAAATGTATTGACCATGCCTCTCCCATGTAACACTATATAAAGGAAGTCAAGATCTTAAAGGACGGAAGTAATACTGGGCAATCTACGTCCTCCTTTGTCTACCTCACAGACAAAGCTTCATCAGGCAAATTGCTTTAAGATCATTCGTCTGTAAAGACAGAAATGGCCATCGTGATAGGTAGTATTAACACAACTTAAATCATTTAGGATGCAGGCCTGAACCCCACCTAATAGGACCAACCCAGGCTGGGATGGACACAACGTACCAGCAGAAAGAATGGGACACTCAAAAAGAATTCTCTTCACTTACAAATCGAACTTGGGTCGTCTACAAGTGATGGCGAAGTGCCTAACCACTAAATCACAGTTGTGTTGAGGAGAAAAGTTGTAAATATGAGACAGCGAGTACATATATGAACATTTTTACCATGTCTGTTATGTAATGGTTAGCTTCTCTGCATTTGCATGCAGAAGACATCAATTCAGTTCTCGGTTGGGGAAGTTTAAATGATACACTAATAGATAGTAATTTAATTTTTTAAAATCCATCATATTTCATAGTCAGTGAATCTTGATCGGAAAACATAGGATGATCCTCACCTTCTTTAGCTGCTTGGGCAATGCTAACGATCCTAGTCACATTTGGTGTTAGTTTGGCAAAGAATGGGATGCTCACTGCCTCACGAACCCATGCGCAAATGTTCCGTACCAACTCAGGATCCTTGCAGAAAGGGAGAGAAAAATAAAATCACAACTGATATCTCTACTGAGAATGAAGCAACATGTTGGCCTTCGTTCTTTTGACTATCACAGAGGAGCCAACAAAAATTGACACTGTTGGAACTGATACCTAGTGTTACATAAAAAGGAGCTCTGTGAACCTAAAAGCTTAGAAACAAAATAACATTTTAAAAAATTCAGATAATACTAAGACTTTAACCCTAAACGTTGCGAAATTCCAACCTAAACCTAATTTAACCCTTATCTAATCTAATCCATCCCTAACCCCAACCTTATAATATAAAAATAAAGCATTGTATAGGTTCGTCCGATCCCCCGATGGGTAGGCTAAGGTTAATTTAATAGAGAAATGATCGAACAACACACTTGACTTCAGTAGGACAATGAGGTCTAAGGAAATATCAGTACATCATAAAGATACTATTGTATTTTACCTGCCCGCAAGCGAGTCCCATGCCTCTCTCTCCCATGCCATGAGGGCAGGATAAGTTGAGCTCCAGAGCATCAGCACCTGCGTTCTGGGAGAAAGGAATAGAAAATCACAACCCTATAAGGGCAAGGTTCATTTTATTTTAAGTAAGAATCTTAGGTCATTTCTAACAGAATTGGTCGTGTAAGTGCCAAAGATTAGAAGTAACATACAAATCCAAGAAGTAGGAGAGATAAGGACGATAAGTGTTTCATAGGAAAGAAGTCTTGCCTGTCAGGGCCAACCCAGGTTCGAAGGTATAAGGTTCCAGCAGACAAATGAAGATACTCCACACGGGAATGGAATTCATCTCTTTCATGTGCGCCTAGCCACAGCAATACAGACACTGCTAAGAAGAGAAATAAAGGGAAAAAATACTCTAGGTGCTGGTGCAATTCTCCGCAGATTGAGGATTTTTAAATTGAAATCAAAGGCCTAAAAATCATTCAAGATGAACGGCATAAAAGATCCACTCGATAGTGCAACGGGCCCTGTAAATCAGCACCACAGAGGCCAACCAAACTGAATTTTCTTTGCCGTCACTTTATACATTTGTCTATAAGGTTTGAACCATTGGAGACAGGATATTCTCCTCATGATCCATGTCAAAGTTCCTCCGCTTATAGTTCCATCTAGAACAATCTCTGCTGGATGTTAGTCGGGCAAAACTACACAGGTTATTTAATCTCCCTGTGCTGTTGTGCTGTTTTGCAGTTACTTACCTCTGCCATCTGAGCCAGCTTAGTCCAGTCAGCCTCGTCGTAAGCACACATGATACTGGCGATGAGGATCTGGGAAACAGAGGAAGATTTAGGGTCTTGTTCAAGATAGGGAGGGGCAGGCATGGGAATGCATTATCGAGGGTTCGATTCTGAGGAGTTCTATAGAAAAGTGGTCTACTTCGTCTTTTAAAAAAATCCAGTTCATCAACCTAAAAAAAAATTGGATCCACATATTATGTGGAAATATAATATGAAATATAAAGATTAGGTGCTTGACAAAGTGCCACATAGAAAATAGATATCACTATATGCAATATAGCAGTAAGAAATTTTTAGTAATGACTGAACTGTTCATAAAGTGGACTATGTATTTGGGTATTTTACGTTGTTTGCCAACATTATAATTATAGACCTAAATGGCATCGGATGATGGAGTGGGTGTTGATAGTGTTCTTAAATGAAAATGGTGGACCGTTGCAGATTTTGATTGAGATTCTTTTTTTTTCTTCTGGAAAGTGACAATAACATTAACATTTAAGTTCACAAACAGGAGGCGTTCAACAAAATCAAAGTGTACTGCCACATATTAAAAAAATATCTTATCCTTTTCTTTCATACGAACGCTTTGAAGTAATATAGCATAATAAAATTATATTTTAAAACAAGAAGCCCCCAGCCTTAGGGATAAAAGTAAATGCATCTCCCCACACTTTGCGGCAACAATTTAAGATGGAGGCCAACGGCTCACAGTTTTTAAAGGTGCTAATCTGCCCTTGGCAATTATAAGTGTGGTCTATCTCAAATTTTAGTTCAGTAAAACAGAACAAAACTCAGTCATATATTTTCATCAAATAAATGCTACAATGCTGCTAGTTTGAAGGATTTTCTGAAAATAGGAATGAACATTTAATAATAATAAAATAATAAATTACACTTTTATTAGTCCCAGAAGGGCACTTTGTTTTACAATGGCAAACACACATACATAAATACATAATTATGAATACGTACATACATAAATACTTACATGCATAAATACATACATAAATACACACTATTACCCATATACAGAACAGTTTACAAACAATGCCATTGTTGGTCGCCACTGTGCAGCGCCCTGTATTTTGAGCTAGGGTTGTCGAGTCTTGCTCAAGGACACACCCCAGTGACCACCCATCTGATCCCCGTGTCACCGACACTTGCTTGACATTGCTTGAGTCAAAACTCACTACTCACTTAGCCACTGGAACATTTGATTCATAACTGCAACTTTTCTGAAGATACAAAATCCCATTTTTCTGAAAACTCCTAAAACTTGAGTTAGACCAATCTTTGTCCCCTGTGCATACATACATATATAAATGATACATACATTGTCTGGGAAATCCCGCTTGAGTTCAAAGACACTGCGGCACCAGTAAGCAGCGGTCTTCTCGCTGATCAGTTCAATGTTGAGGAAAGCGCCCTGAGATGGGCCAAACAGATGACCACTTGTTGTCCCTCTCACAATGCGCGGGGAGACATTGGTCACTATGTCCTGGTAACATTTAAGAAAAAACGGATCATGTATAAATTAATGATGTTCAAAGTCATGATTTCTTTTCTTATAAGGAAATGACAACAACAACAACAACAACAACAACAACAGCAACAACATCAACATCAACATCAACACCACCATCACCAAAATCGACTACAACAACCACAATAACAAAAGCAACAATATCATCTACAAAAACAACAACAACAAACAACAAAAAGCAACAATATCATCTATAACAACAACAACAACAACAACAACAACAACAACAACAACAACAACAACAACAACAACAACAACAACAATGATTTAAAAACAAAAATAAAAACAAAATAAGCTAAGTACCTTATCCAGCGCAAAAGTCTTGGTGAGAGCAAACCCCCAGCCGGCCTCAAAGGCTCTTCTGATCATGGGGCTGGTGGTTGTGGGTGGAGCTGAAGCAAGGCCGAATGGGTTGGGGAACTTGAGTCCGCAGACCTCCACAGACACGTCCACGGAGTCGATTGGTGTGAAGAAGTTAGGCAGGGCCGGTTCCTGGGGTACTGAGAGGTTGAACTGACTCTGACGAGGAAAACAATGATAGTGATAGCAGTGGTGGTTATGTGTGCCCATTTGTTATGTATATGGATAGCTTTGTGTAAGACTCCACTTTGCATTACGTCACTTTTCAAAATGGATTATGGTGGAGTCTTACAGTGAACAGTCCATATAGTGATCTTGTATTGTGTGTGTGTGTGTGTGTGTGTGTGTGTGAGTGTGAGTGTGAGTGTGGGTGTGTGTGTGGGGGGG
>NW_004797661.1:271772-274817 GCF_000002075.1 Aplysia californica
GATCGAACAAGATGGGTTGAGAGCCTTAAAAACTCAACAACATAATCCGAGTTCGAAAGCGTCCTGGCTGGGTTTCAAGTCAGGGCCATCCGCAGTCCAACATGATATAAAATGACCAAACGGAGCACCCTGTCAAGAAGTACCTGCAGGAATCTATGCATCGACCAAGCAGCGACCTTCCCGTCATTGACCGATTCCACCGTTGTCTGCGCCACCCCAGCCATGTCACCACCACAGAACACATCCGGTTCACTTGTGCGCATGTCTGTCGTGTCCACATCCGGAAGGCCCCACGTGTTGAGTTTTACTGGACTGAGAGCTTCTTTCACTGGGGAAACAGAAGAGCATTTTCTTTTACAGGTTGTTTTAAAAGATATTGTGTCACGACACGGTTGAATCAGGCGATCATCAGTTTTTGAGCATACTGAATTATTATTATCAACTTAACGTTTACTCATTTATTTCACTTTTGATGAAAATAATACCCATCTATGTTGAAAAGAAATAAAGATATTTGCTATTGAAAGAGGTTGGGGTCCTCTAGAGTAGGGTAAAAAATTAGTGAGAAAAACGGCTGCCAAAGTTTGGTCACTTCCAAAGCTTGAGAGTTCTTAAAAATTTTGTGTGTGACTTTGGTCAACATTTTTCAGTAAAATTCACACAAAAATGTCTTTCAAATGGACCTTAAAGGATCCCCTCCCCCTGGAAAAAATAACAACATATAACATGTATATATTAAAAAAATATTTGCCCCACATGCAGAAAAATGGCGCTAATCAATCCCTCCATAACTGCTTACTCGAGCTATCCGTGAGTCCTGAGCCAAAGGCAGAGATAACAAAGTCTGCTTTGAGAGTGACCATCTGCTCCTTGTCCTCCACCCACTGTCCATCCTCTGTCTGCTCCGTGCGCACAAACTGCATGCCCGTGATACGACCGTTGTTCACACGCACCTCTGTGGGCGACAGGAAGGGCAGGAACTCACACTTCTCTTCTCTGGCCAGCTCCATCTGTGGTGAGGAGAAATTAAAGGAGAAAATAGAGTAGTAAATAGTAGAGAAATAGTTGAAAAAATAGAAAATAGAGAAATAGAAAGTAGAGAAAACAGCTTATTCTTGATGTAGCTGCTGTTGCTGTAGTTGATGTTGGTGGTGTTGTTGTTTTAGTTGTTATTGTTGTTGTTGTTGTTGTTGTTGCAGCTGGGCTGTTGTTGCTTCTACTGCTGTTGTTGTTCTCTTTGTTGTTAATGCTGTTGTTGTTGTTGCTGTTGTTTGGGTCGTTTAGGTTGTTGTAGCTGTTGTTGTTGTTTTTGGTACTGCTGGTATTTGATCTACTGCTTTTGATTTTTACTTCAAAACCGAAGCAAACAATAATGAATTTACTTTATTTTTCAACATCTCTTGACTTATTTAAGTTTTGGATTGGAATCCCTAGGGTTAGTGATCAAGGGGAAGGCTATGTGGAACCTAGAAAAAAGTAACACAAAATTACGCACAGAAAAGTAGGAAGAAACGGAATAATACCAGGAGGCTAGTAGGCTATAGGGAAATGTGGAAAATGATTGTTCATGGCCTATACTCAGTTCCAGGGTGAGAAAGGCAGTGATGATGATACATGATAATACTTCTACACCCCAAGAACTCACCTCTTCTGGCACGGCCCGGATGTTGGTGAAGCCCTTCCGGAAGACCACAAACACTCTGCGGGCGCCACAACGTAGCGCTGACGTGGCACAGTCGAAGGCTGTGTCTCCTGCACCCAGAACTATCACATTGCCACGCAGTGGAGGGAGCTGCTGGGTCTTGCAGCTACACAAACCTGATTGAATAATAATAATAATGATGACAATAATTTTAATAATAACAATAAAATACAACAACGACGCAAAACTACAACCCCCCTCCATCAAAACTAAAAGTAATGTTGAGCCTCCAATTTGAACTTTCTGATTCAATGCGCAACATACAGGGTTGCCGTAGGAGTCGCAGTGGAGTGGGTCGTAACTTTGTATTCTTGGGAACAACATACGGGGTGAAGTGATAAAAACGGTAAAAATGAACCTATAACTAATTGTATTACACCCTATAACTAATTGTATTACACCTCTATCAACATAATTCAGAAAATCCAGGAGAACGGCTAACTAAAGGATTTGTGGGCTATCAATATCCCAGTGGAGAAGCAAAGACTCAAGTCTCTCTTGTACAACACAAAAATCCTCAACTTCACACTAATCAAGACAATGACAAAATAACAATTTACATGTTCCAATCTGTAAACCAAAAATAACTAATTACAGTGAATGCATGCAGAAGTTCTGTGTTATTGTAGTACCTGGTTTACTTGCCACAGCCACAAGGGGAAGAAACTCTTTGGATGTGTAAAAGCCGTTCTCCACAGTGAGATCTCGGAATACGTCGATTTTCTTGGCGTCGGGTAATCCTGTTGTAATACAATGTGAGATAAGATTCGACTATAAATTGATGCAGACAATGAGCCAGCATTATGACAACTAATTTGTCTCTTCTGTGTGTGCGTTTTTATGCCCCCATCGACACACTTTAGACCATTCAGGAGGCAGGTTTGACCTTGCCTGTCAGGGCCAATCCAGGCTCAGAGTTATTATACAATGTCCAAGTTGAAAGATAGATAGAGAGATACTCAAAAGAGTCCCCCGCTCATGGTAATGGGGCTCACATCTGCTGCATGCAACGACAAATGCTTAGCCACTAAACCACACGTCGGTGACTGCTACATGTGCCTGGTTCCAGGAATACAGCTTAAAATAGTGATGCTGATACTGAGAAAATAACTGAGCTGACCCCATCAAAGCACCAACCAACAAAACATAAACATGTACTTAAAATAAAGGTCAAAGATGATATAAACCTCTCTCAAAATAGCAGGAGATGACTTAGATCTGTGCAAAAGATGAAAGGACATGACAAGGGTTTTGGTTGCAATGCCCGAAACGTAAAATCCCACAACATTCTTTTAACAACAAAGTATACGGAAAATTGAAATGAAAGTGAAATGAACCAAAAA
>NW_004797661.1:274917-279137 GCF_000002075.1 Aplysia californica
TGTGTGTGTGTGTGTGTGTGTGTGTGTGTGTGTGTGTGTGTGTGTGTGTTTGTGTGACAGGATCGAACAAGATGGGTTGAGAGCCTTAAAAACTCAACAACATAATCCGAGTTCGAAAGCGTCCTGGCTGGGTTTCAAGTCAGGGCCATCCGCAGTCCAACATGATATAAAATGACCAAACGGAGCACCCTGTCAAGAAGTACCTGCAGGAATCTGTGCATCGACCAAGCAGCGACCTTCCCGTCATTGACCGATTCCACTGTTGTCTGTGCCACCCCAGCCATGTCACCACCACAGAACACATCCGGTTCACTTGTGCGCATGTCTGTCGTGTCCACATCCGGAAGGCCCCACGTGTTGAGTTTTACTGGACTGAGAGCTTCTTTCACTGGGGAAACAGAAGAGCATTTTCCTTTACTGGTTGTTTTAAAAGATATTGTGTCACGACACGGTTGAATCAGGCGATCATCAGGTGATCATCAGGTTTTGAGCATACTGAATTATCATTATCAACTTAACGTTTACTCATTTATTTCACTTTTGATGAGAATAATACCCATCTATCTGGAAAAGAAATAAAGATATTTGCTATTGAAAGAGGTTGGGGTCCTCTAGAGTCAGGTAAAAAATTAGTGAGAAAAATGGTTGCCAAAGTTTGGTCACTTCAAAAGCTTGAGAGTTCTTAAAAAATTTTTGTGTGACTTTGGCAAACATTTTTCTGTAAAATTCACACAAAATGTATTTCAAAGGGACCCTAAAAGATCCCCTCCCCCCGGAAAAAATACATATAACATGTATATATTTTGAAAGAAATTCAATAGAAGAAAAAAATGATTTTTAAAAATTGAGAAAAATTGCCCTACATGCAGAAAAATGGCGCTAATGAATCCCTCCATAACTGCTTACTCGAGCTATCCGTGAGTCCTGAGCCAAAGGCAGAGATAACAAAGTCTGCTTTGAGAGTGACCATCTGCTCCTTGTCCTCCACCCACTGTCCATCCTCTGTCTGCTCCGTGCGCACAAACTGCATGCCCGTGATACGACCGTTGTTCACACGCACTTCTGTGGGTGACAGGAAGGGCAGGAACTCACACTTCTCTTCTCTGGCCAGCTCCATCTGTGGTGAGGAGAAATTAAAGTAGAAAATAGAGGAGCAAGTAGTTGAGCAGATAGTTGAAAAAATAGAAAATAGAGAAAACAGCCTGTTTTCGATGTAGCTGCTGCTGCTGCTGTTGTTGTTGTTGTTGGTGTTGTTGTTTTAGTTGTTATGTTGTTGTTGTTGTTGTTGTTGCTGCTGTGCTGCTGTTGTTGTTGCTGCTGTGTTGTTGTTGCTTCTACTGCTGTTGTTATTCTCTTTGTTGTTAATGCTGTTGTGGTTGTTGTTGTTTGGGTTGTTTAGGTTGTTGTTGTTGTTGTTGTTGTTGTTGTTCTATATTGTTGTTGTTGCTGCTGGTAGTACTGCTTCTGATTTTTACTTCATAACTACTAACAAAAAATAATCAATTTCCTTTATTTTTTAACATCTCTTGACTTATTTAAGTTTTGGATTGGAATACCAAGGGTTAGAGGGAAGGCTAAGTGGAACCCAGAGAAGAGTCACAGAGAACGATGTACAGAAAAGTAGGAAGACACGGAATAATACGAAGAGGCTAGTCCAGGATTGGGAAATGTGGAAAGTGCTTGTTCGTAGCCTATACTCAGTTCCAGGGTGAGAAAGGCAGTGATGATGATACATGATATTACTTCTACACCCCAAGAACTCACCTCCTCTGGCACGGCCCGGATGTTGGTGAAGCCCTTCCGGAAGACCACAAACACTCTGCGGGCGCCACAACGTAGCGCTGACGTAGCACAGTCGAAGGCTGTGTCTCCTGCACCCAGAACTATCACATTGCCACGCAGTGGAGGGAGCTGCTGGGTCTTGCAGCTACACAAACCTGATTGAATAATAATAATAATGATGACAATAATTTTAATAATAACAATAAAATACAACAACGACGAAAAACTACAACCCCCCTCCATCAAAACTAAAAGTAATGTTGAGCCTCCAATTTGAACTTTCTGATTCAATGCGCAACATACAGGGTTGCCGTAGGAGTCGCAGTGGAGTGGGTCGTAACTTTGTATTTTGGGAACAACATACGGGGTGAAGTGATAAACACGGTAAAAATGAACCTATAACTAATTGTATTACACCTCTATCAACATAATTCAGAAAATCCAGGAGAGCGGCTGATTTTTCCCTGAATGATGAGACCAACTAAAGGATTTGTGGGCTATCAATATCCCAGTAGAGAAGCAAGGACACATTCTTCAAAAGGGAATAACTCAAGTCTCTCTTGTACAACACAAAAATCCTCAACTTCACACTAATCAAGACAATGACAAAATAACAATTTACATGTTCCAATCTGTAAACCAAAAATAACTAATTACAGTGAATGCATGCAGAAGTTCTGCGTTATTGTAGTACCTGGTTTACTTGCCACAGCCACAAGGGGAAGAAACTCTTTGGATGTGTAAAAGCCGTTCTCCACAGTGAGATCTCGGAATACGTCGATTTTCTTGGCGTCGGGTAATCCTGTTGTAATACAATGTGAGATAAGATTCGACTATAAATTGATGCAGACAATGAGCCAGCATTATGGCAACTAATTTGTCTCTTCTGTGTGTGCGTTTTTATGCCCGCATCGACACACTTTAGACCATTCAGGAGGCAGGTTTGACCTTGCCTGTCAGGGCCAATCCAGGCTCAGAGTTATTATACAATGTCCAAGTTGAAAGATAGATAGAGAGATACTCAAAAGAGTCCCCCGCTCATGGTAATGGGGCTCACATCTGCTGCATGCAACGACAAATGCTTAGCCACTAAACCACACGTCGGTGACTGCTACATGTGCCTGGTTCCAGGAATACAGCTTAAAATAGTGATGCTGATACTGAGAAAATAACTGAGCTGACCCCATCAAAGCACCAACCAACAAAACATAAACATGTACTTAAAATAAAGGTCAAAGATGATATAAACCTCTCTCAAAATAGCAGGAGATGACTTAGATCTGTGCAAAAGATGAAAGGACATGACAAGGGTTTTGGTTGCAATGCCCGAAACGTAAAATCCCACAACATTCTTTTAACAACAAAGTATACAGAAAATTGAAATGAAAGTGAAATGAACCAATAACACACAAGCAAACACTGCTCATGTCCTACTGATAAAGACAATGATAAAATTAGCCAAAAATATTCTTACCGATGCCAAGGAAAATAGCTTTGTAGCCCTGTTGTCTCAGTGACTGCACAGTAAGATCGCTTCTATCCAGAGATCTGTTTGTCACAATCTGAAAGAGAAAAACACATCTTTCGGGTAGGAATGGATTCTGGGAGTTGCTTTTGGATTTAGTAAAGAATTAACATCCCTTTCTGCACCATCAAGAGGTGGGGTTTCCCAGTTTTGACATCCATAACCAATAAGGCAAAGCCAAAAAGGTGGGGGGCCTTAAAAGCTCTCCAAAACAACCAACTTTCAATCGAGCCGCAGCCATTCGCTCCGCAATTCAACAGGATAGCAACTGAGCTAATGGAGCGGTCTCTGGTAATTGCATGCAATCATCACGCACAGAATACAGCCAACCAGTCAAAGTTTGGTCCATTTCTATGCACAGACTGCAACTTTAGAAAAGATGCTGGTTTGTGTACACTATTCGCTATAGTGGTGTATGCACACAACGTTCCCCACCTTGCCCTTAATCTGGTTTCAAATAAAATCAAAGGGTGCACCAGAATTATGTCACAGTGGACAGCTTATACTACAAGTCAATGACCTCAACTTACCTGCACTCCCAGATCTTTCATCAGCTCAACTTCAAACCCTACCACACTGTACGGCAGCCTGTACTGTGGGATCTCAGAAGAGCTGTGGAAATAATGACAACACATGAAGACTACAATGGAAAAATGGTCGAAGTCACAAATTCAAGTTTATTGAGTTATTCTCTTTGGTATGAGCTCTTCTTTCACAGTTTACTATTCCCCCTCCCTCCCCTCAACTCGAGCCCCATGCACCTGTCAATAGGCTCAGCCTTGAGATAAATACCATTGGTTTTAAAAGAGGATAATTTAGAAAGATGACCAACTTACAGAGTGTTCTGTACTTTGAAATTTGGTTTTCTCTACTCTAAATCCTAAAATGTGATTTTGACTGGGTTTTTTTTGGG
>NW_004797661.1:279340-281632 GCF_000002075.1 Aplysia californica
CCCCCCCAACCAACTAGCGTACCTCAGGCCTCCTGTGTAAGACTTCTTTTCATAAACTGTGACGTCCGAGTAGCCCAGCCTGGCCAGGAAGGTGGCACAGCTGATACTGGCCGGACCACAGCCTACTAGCGCCACCTTGGCCTTGTAGCTGTCCGGCAACTGATCCAAGGGAGGTAAGCTTGGGTCTCGAACTTGTGGAACTCTCATGTCTTTGAAAACCTGAGAAATGAAGGAAAGTAAAAATTTAAGTTCTTTGTCATCGAAGCATGGTTATTTCATGTCTTTGAAAATCCTCCTGAGTAATATTATGCTCTCAACCACCGAAAGACGGTATTATCATTGCTTAAAAAAATATAAGCCTGAGAAGTGATGGAAGGGAACACGATGTCTAGTGGGTGGTTGGTGAGTACTTTGGTGTGATTTGCTTCATCTTTCCTGTCCAACATCTGTTGTCCTTATCTCTCCTATTTCTTTTCTTTATAGCTTATCTTAACTCTCTAGATGCACCTCTTATCCTCGCTATTTTATTTTGACCTAATTGTGTTGCAAGTGCCCTTAAAACTCTTATCAAAATTAAACTCAATTAAGATCTCTATAATCGACGGATTTGTCTCTGATGTCTTAAAAGACCTGGGAGGGAAAGGGAGGGAGTCATGAAAAGAACAAGTTTTCTACCTTCGACAGATGGTTCTCTAAGTTTATGAATTTGATCTAAGCTTACTCTGACTCACAGAAATGTCATATTCAGTATATAGTACAGCGTTAATTATATATTTCAGTTTCCAAGTTTTCTCGTTCAGTGAATGTGATCATAACTGAAACTAAAATAAAATCAAAATAACCAAGAAAATAACAGTAACCTCTGTGGCAAACTGCTGCAGTCCGCCGATGTTGATTGGTCCTTCTTCTGTGGCATCCAGGTTGCAGCCGCCCACACAGAGGTCAGAGGTCGGGCACACCATGCCACACGTGAGACCAAGGGGGTTGTCGGACAGGATAGTCTTTGCTGCTCCATAGTAGTTCTGGCACAAAGAAAGAAACATTTTGCAGAAATTTAGTAAGCCATGAATCCAGCAGTGTCGTCCACTGACTAGTGGCTGGCCCATCATAAGTGTTACTGAAAACCTGAACAATCCTGAAATGTTATGAACAATTAATCTTCTAAAAAATATTAGCCTACACTGTATCATGATCTTCACAAGCCCACAGTATCACACTAACTACAAGGCAGGTTATGGTGATTCAAATAAGTCCCTACTCCTATTGGTAGTCGCCGTTTTGCATGAAGGCGAGAAAGAAAACAACGATTATACGGTGGTATGAGTTAAAGATTAATTTTGTAATTGTAGGTGTTTCACACCCCCCCCCCCAATAATATTGACACAATTTGGATCATACAGATGGCGGGCAGCTACGATCCTGCCTATTTGGGGCTGAGAGTGATACAACGACCTAGCTGACAGAGCCCCGAAAAACAAACAAGCAAAAAGCAAAACAAATCAACAACAAACAAACAAAAAACAATCAAACAAACAACTCCCCACACAGGAATAGAACTTAGGTCTTTCGCGTGTGACGGAGAAACATCTAACCGCTACCGGTACACCACAGACGCTCGCGGTATGAATAAAACATAAGCGTTTTATGTTTTTCACTACCTCCAGATGTCGCTTATTCTTTGCTTTGCACAATATAATAATACAATGAAAACAGGGGTATATTATCCTGCTCAATTGATCAACAGTGTAGATCTCATTGAACGACCTTACTGACTTTCGTTATGAAAAGTCTTGGCCTATAATAAAAACTTAACTAAAGGGGTCGCATCCTTTACCGAGTTTTGTCCATTATAGTTTTATTTGTCTATCCGTTAATTTGTCTGCAAGGTTGGGATCATCGGGAGACAGTAGATAAACAGCTGCTCCCCCTTCTCCTCGGGATTCACATTCACTATCAGAGATAACATCGACTGGTAAAGTCGATAAAAAAGTAGGCCTATACAAAAGAAGAATTTTTTGTCAAACCAGCAAAACGTGTCAGCAGTTCACTTTCTATTCGTGCATCATGAAAAGGCCCAGATCAATGCCCTAAATGTGTCAGTTTTAGATCAAGTGTGATAAGATACATTACTGATCGACGAGATAATTTCTGAGGGGATTTACCGGAACATCAACACAGATTCGGCATCAACACAAAAGTGCACTCAGAACATTCAACCCCAATGACACATATAACGGTGCACACATAACTCACACAAGAGTACCCAGTATGTTCGTGGGCATGAATTCACCC
>NW_004797661.1:283657-285148 GCF_000002075.1 Aplysia californica
GGGCACCCCGTATTACGTAAAAAAACAACAACAAAAAAACAAAACAAAAACAAAACAAAAACAAAGCAAAAACAAACAAACAAACAAGCAAATAGAAAAAAAAGAAAAAAAAAACCAACAACAAAAACTCCAAGAGGGAAACTTGATACTCAACAAAGGGAGTCTTATCTGCCCACACTTTCCGCTTGGACGCTGCGTTCCACTCCACGTTGTGTCATATCAGCCCGTTCACTAAAGCGCAAAACACATAGATCTAAACGACACAACACAAGTCATGTGAAAACCACACGAGGTACCTTGTTAGCGATACAGCCGATGAAAAATTTGATGTCCAGTTGAGTGGGACAGCTCTTTTGGCATGGGGCGTCCGCGCATTTTAGACAACGTGCCGCTTCTCTCAACGCCCCGCGCTCGCTCAAGGTCGTGTGCTTGATGTCATCAAAGTTACGCGTCAGAGTATTACACGACTGTGAAGAGACATTCATTTTGTGAGAAGTCCGTTCTAGATGCAGGTAGCTGGATGTCATTAAAATTTATTTTATTTAATTGTACCAGAGTATCACATGAATGTGGAGAAACATTAATTTTGTCAGAATCTATGCCATTTCTATACACAAGTAGATCTAGCAGAAATGTGTCGTTGATGTTATGAAATTTATTCGTCGAATATTACATGACTGTGGAGACATTACTTTTTGTAAGAAAGCCTTTCTAGACATAGGTAGCAGGAACATGTTGTACATGTCATTAAAACAATATGCACCAGGGTATTACAGGAATGTGGAGAGACACATGTATGTTGGACTCTACGCCCTTTCTAGATGCAGTTAGCAGGAACGTAGAAGGATTTTTGTTTTGTTTGAGTTTGAGTAAAGAGAAGCGCATTGCACAAAAATGATCATTTAGTGTTGGGAAAAAGTAAGACTGACAGACAAAAACAACACAGAGAAAGTAAAAAAGTAGAAACTACCGGTGGCGCCCTCCAACCACCCGCAGGGATGTGTACTTGATGTCATTAAAATAATGCACCAGAATATTACATGAAAGTTGAAAGTGGAGAGAACGCCCTTTTTCAGACGAAGGTAGCACGAAGGTGTCCTTGATGCCTCTCTGATGTCACCAAAATAATGCACCAGAGCATCACACGAATGGGGAGAATTAGAAACATTCATTTTGTTTAGACTCTTCGCCTTAACAAGAAGCAGGTAACGGTGTACTTGATGTAATCAAAATGATGCACCACAGTTATTATTTCAGTATCATACGAATGTGGAGAGACATTCATTTCGGTAGGTGTCACGCCATTTCTAGACACAAGCAAGCCATTATGAAGGCAAGCCCCATATTGTGGCCTGTCAAGGGTCTGCTTTTGACTCGGGACCTCAGTAATTGATCGAGTCAGCACGAACGAGAGCTGGGCATAAGGAAGAGAAGGTTCAGATACTAAACTCGAAAATGTTCTTGTCAGTCTAAAGCAATTATATATATATA
>NW_004797661.1:287528-289367 GCF_000002075.1 Aplysia californica
TCTCTCTCTCTCTCTCTCGCAAACACACACACATGTCCCCCTCAACACCTTCTAGATCTATACACAAACGTTTTTGCTTGTACCTACTAGTGTGAATTTTATGTTTTCTTCCATTCCTGTTTTCTGTGTTGCAGCCATGCTAAAGCAATGTCACATTATAGGCTTGACCCGTACACGAAATGCGATGTATTATGGTGGTGTACTTGGTTTATTGTCCAGTTACTTTTCCACCACAACTGTTACTGCGTATGTTTTGCCTTCTTTTAAACGTTGACCTCTAGGGTAAAGGTCGCAAGTTCAGTTCAGTCCTCCGACCACTTTATGGAAAAAGGAAGAGGTCAAGTCGCTATCATTGTGCGAGAGCATACACATAGACTTTCGTTCTCGTTTTCAGAGTAGGATTAATCTTTGCGTGTACGTACATGTACTTTAGTGAAAAGAGTACAGCAGCGAACGCATGCTGTTGTTTTTGTTGTTGTTGATGTTGCTGTAGTTGTTGTTGCTGTTGTTGCTGTTGTTGCTGTTGTTGCTGTTGTTGCTGTTGTTGTTGTTGCTGTTGTTGTTGTTGTTGTTGTTGTTGTTGTGTCGACGCAGTTTAGACCGGGGCTCAGACCCTGCCCGTCAGGACCAACCAAGGCTGAGAGGGCTAATACAACATCCAAATCCAAGGAGAAAGACTGTCATACTTGATAAAAATCCTTCCAAGACAGGATGGATCTCGAGTCTTCTGCATGCGACAGCGTACGGTCTATAAATAATTGCTACACAACAGACACCGGTGGCACATTTGTGTCAAACGCTTAATCCACAACACCACTACAGTTTGAATGTGACAATTTTAGGCTTATGAATGTATGAATGGGAGGATTAGATCAAAAGTTGAACATTCTTGTTCGGTATTGAGAGCATGGATCTGTTATTTACATCACCAGCTTATATTATAAATATTTTTAAACAATCAATGATTACTCTTAGATATCTTTCCATTGCAAATGGCTTGCTTTTTGCGCTGTCATTCAACAAACAAGGGTATCTTTGCATTCAATGAACTCAGCCTCTCCAGTCAAAACATCCCAACGGAGAAGAAGAAACAACTTCATCACATCAATCTTCACACCAACTCTCAGCTGCCAGTGCCAGACCTGGACCCTGAGGCCCTAATCGAAACACAGCAAAGTAAATTAGTAGCGTGCGAAAGGAAATGTCTTAGAAAAACGTTCAAGATCACGAGAAGAGACAGAAACAGAAACGAAGACATTATACATCAAGCAGGCGTCGAATCGAGCGTAAAATACACCAAGACACAGCGAATAAGGTGGTTTGGATACGTAATGAGCTAGCGTCTAAGGCTTACAATATGCGATTTGATGGCTTCAAGACAAAAGGAAGGCTAAGAAAAAGATGGATCGCGGAAGTCAAATAGACCTCCAAAAGGAACAACATGATGACCCAAGCATCAAAATAATAATAATAATTATCTGGCCTATGTCCAACAGTTGCGTCTACCGTTGACACCTCGTTGTATAAGAGGACAAAAAAAAAAGAAAAAATGGAAGCGATTAAGTGGACACATTGAATACTACATGTATTACCTTACGGCCATAGGTGCAATTCATGGATTGTCTTCGAGTAATTTTATGATATTTATTGCTTATCACAAGCCTGAAAGCCCAAAATGAGGTCACTTTCCTCCTTCTAGGACAATGGCTTGTTTTGAGCAGTTGCACCATTTTGGAGCTGATTTGGGTCGCATCTGATAAGTTCCTCGCACCACAAACGTCTCTTACCTTTCTCTTTCTCTCTCTCTCTCTCTCTCTCTCTCTCTCTCTCTCTCTCTCG
>NW_004797661.1:292046-293678 GCF_000002075.1 Aplysia californica
GGGTGAGAGGAAGACTATAGGGGTTGGTGGTTGAGGTAGGGTGGGGATTGGGGGGGATCAATACAATATGAACGATAGCCGGTCAGTTTCACAAACCACCAGCCGCCACTGACGTCCACTATTGCGCCTTTGCGCTTTCTCTCATCACAAACACATCTTTCAAATTTGATTTTGCACTGACCGGGAACTGCAGTTGTAATCCAGTGTTGTTTTTAAGAAAATATGTTTCAAAATCAAAATATTGATCGTTTTCCACACAGCTGGATAGAAGTAAATTGAAGCTCTCGATATGCAAAATATTTGACTTAGTGTACACATCCTGCCCTCTTTTCTCTATAGTCTATAGTGCCACATTGGTGTCGCTATGACGTTCTGCCGAAAGACGCTTTAACCTCGCTTTCAGAAAGAGGGACCGAAATACTTATTCCAGCACAACTGACCATGACGAAACGTCATGCAAAATCAGTCGTTGTTTTTTACTTGTTTCAAAGCAAAACATGTCTCAGTCGGATTATTAAAAGTCATTCGAAAACTGACATCATTAGCCTTTGACTGAAGACCATAGACATGATAATATCCAAGGCTGGGCACTGTCATGGCAGTCGCTCTTTTGTCTCTGTAAAAACTTCGAAACACTGGTGCGCCCTTTGGACACGCAAAAGAAAGGTAAAACGCCAATCTCGTTATAACCGGGTGCATGCGCGACCTTTCCCTCCTTGCCCTTCATTTGGTTTCAAATAGAGGCAACTGGCGCACTCCATGTTGTGCCCAAATTCTGTCAGGGTGAATAAGGCATATGAGAGTGTAGGTCTGGGCTGCCAAAACCCACTGCAGTCACAACCGCTAGCAAGTAGATACTCTTGTCAGAAAAGAATAATGCGAGAGCCCATCAATAGTCCCCCTGTAATCCCATACCAAGGGAAGAGCACCGTTTACTCAGTTGGCATCAACCTAGACTTCGGGGTGGAGGCCCTGGTTCCAATTCCCTACAGAGTTTTCTAAACTTGAGTTGTTTCGAGGGGAAGGCTTTAAGGCTATCCGCCAATTTGGCTCGGTCTTATCTGAAACAGACGTTAAATTTGGTGGTCCCAGCCTCTGAAATAACCTTACGGTGTAGAAATAAATGTAATTAAACCTATAAAAGGACAAAATGATCGCACCAATGCCGTAACGTCCAACAAATCATCTCCTCATAACTATTTTGTGCATAATGCACCCGCACCCTATACTTAAGAGAACTTCGGACAAAGTTTATAGTTCTAAGGCGACGAAATACGTGACAGGAGTAGCATAGCCTTCTCAACTTATCCTTGGAAACAAAAGCCAAGTTTTCACTCTATGCTGGTTGACAATATTTCAGTATGGAATTTGAAGTTTCCTAAAGTGCAGATCACAAGACCTCCGCCAGAGCACTTGTTGAGATAAGAGAAACTCCTTAGGATGTGGGAAGAAAAAAAAAGGGGAGGGGAGAGCGGTAGAGGGCTCGGGTGCTGTTTATTGTGTTGTGCTGGTGTGTAGAGTGTGTTTGTAATAGATATAATTTGTTGTGCGTCCCGCGTGCGTCTGAACGTGCATGTGTGTGTGTTTCTGTGTGTGTGTTTCTGTGTGTGTGTGTGTGTGTGTGTGTGTGCG
>NW_004797661.1:294146-295127 GCF_000002075.1 Aplysia californica
GGGGGGCAATCTGGTCAAACCATTGACAATACTGTTATTATCCCCGAACACCACATGAGTGCGAAAATACGAAGCAATCGCTCACAAATACTTGAAAAATACTTGAAAACCCTGACAAGTAAGAGTTTTACTGCACTCGCAACACAATTATGTAATATTATACGTGTCGAAGATTATGGGTGTTACAAGAGAGTGACAAACATAAAACAGGAAGGCAGAGAGATGAAGACTACAGCAAATATAATGTGATAGGAAAGAAGGAGAAAACCACAACATTGCTCCCGTCAACCATCCACTAACATGACACTGAACATGGGTGGTGTGTCTGCGAAGTTAAGTTATTTAGAGCGTAACCTGCCACAGTGTCGTCAGGACCAGCCGCCGCCAGCCATGACTAGTCGTTCTTTGGTGCCACACTGCTTACTACAATAACTGGTCTCCATCCCGATCGCTGATTTGTTGCATTTTTTCTTGAAGATGTTTATCACCGACGAATTTTAGGGAGGAATTCTGTAACGAGCGACCACTCAGTCTCTTCTTTATTGTGTTTGTTGGGGAGGTCGCTCGTTACGGAAGTCCTTCCGATTTTTACATAGGCCTACGTTTATTTTTATTTATTATGTTGGACAGACATACGCAATACGTAAACGTTTGGAAGTCGCTGGCTGGATGAATGATTCCGAATATCTCACAGGTCAAAGCAGGAACGAATAGGGTAAAATAGGTTGAGATTCCGGTGCTCATAAAAATGTGAGACAAAAACCCCTACCATATATCCCAAGCCCTAAACCTCCCCCCACATCCCTACCTTTATCCCTAACTAACCCTGCTACAACCCTAACCTTAAACCGTACCCCATAATAAGTAAGTATTAGGTTACTGTCGATATTCAAGTACTCTTTGGGCCCAAAACAGGAGACTGCCGATATATGGTCCTGGATTGAAAAAATCAACAAAACAGAAAGAAAACACACACACACA
>NW_004797661.1:295227-300745 GCF_000002075.1 Aplysia californica
CAACACCAGTGATGACAAGATGATGATATGGAATATGGTCTCTGAACTGGCGATTTTGTAGTTTCGTTCGTTAAAGTCAAGAGTAGGGGGGTGTCCCCACCCCCCCTGACCTAATAAAACTATGGAGGTGGGGGGATCAGGGGGGCATGCCCCCCTGAATTTGATCCTAATTTGATGTTTTGCAGTTAGGTTGCATCCCTGCTCTTTGTGTAGCCTATTTCAAATAGTATTTGGTCATCAAGACTTCTGGATTTCTTCTCTGGATATAAACAAAAGGATCGTGGACTTAAACGAACGGAATTACAAGATCATTCATGTTTTAAAACCATTCACCAGCTTCTAACCTCCTTGTTATAATTTTTATTTTGTTGGATATAACAGCTGTCCCGACTTGAATAATCAATATGTTATTTCATCAAGCGTTCTCTGTCCTACTTCCAGCTGTTAAACTTTAACTTTCGTTGCGCCTTTTTCGAGGTTTTAGTGCGGGTTTTACGGCACTTGTAAAACAATTAGGTCATATTATAAGGGCTGAAGATAAGAGAAGTCACAAGAGAGTAACATAAGCAGAAAAAAGCAGGAAAGATAAGAACGATGGATGTTTGACAGGAAAGACGGAGCAAACCACACTAGAGCACCTGTCAACCACAGCTACTGCATTTTTCTCGGTAGACTTAACTTCTACGTCGGCATGAACGCCTTTATGTGTATGTAAGCAAAGCATGCAGTTAAGCGACTGGAGGTTTTAAACTCCAAACAACTGAATAATTTATAAACGAATACATTTTAAAGAATCTGCTTTTGTTTACAGGCAACAGGTTGCTGTTTGAATTAACAGCGACGACTTCCTGGTGCAAAAGAGTTATGCAAAAAAGCAACGTACGTTCAGAAAAGGACCAAATACTATTTGAATTAGGCTACACAAAGAGCAGGAATGCAACCTAACTGCAAAACATCAAATTAGGATAAGCCCCCCTGAAAACCCCTACTCTTGACTTTAACGAACGAAACTACAAAATCGCCCATCATTGTGTTGCTTGAAGAAGTTTGAAATGTATGTAATCATTCTTTTAAATGACTGGGGTTTTTGTTTCATCTGTACAGTTCAGACGACCGTCTACTAATTTCTCCATTTATGATATCCCATGAACAAGTTTCAGCCCACACACACAAAACATCTTCATTTCTTAAAAGAAAGTTTTTGCACATTTCCTCGAAATCACTCCCAAGTGACTTAACCTTGGTGTTGTTCTAGCTTCTCGTTATTACATAGCTAGGTATTAGATTCTATGTATTGGTACATGCGCTCAGGTGTGTGTGTGTGTGTGTGTGTGTGTGTGTGTGTGTGTGTGTGTATATGTGTATGTGTGTGTGTATGTATGTGTGTGAGTGTGAGTGAGTGAGTGTGTGTGTGTGTGTGTGTGTGTGTGTGTGTGTGTGTGTGTGTGTGTGTGTATGCGTGTGTGTGTATGTGTAGGTAGCTTATGTGTGTAGGTATGTTTAAGTGTGGGTTTCTTGGAATTACTCCTCATCTCTCGCTTTCTTTATACCTTTACTCCACACAGAACATAATAATATTATCCCTTTACTAGAGATTCTAGTCTAGTGCACCATTAAGTTTTCTTGGTAAGTTGCTGTCCCCTACTGTCATGTTGACGTACGGTGTTTTATAACAGTCAGACAAACCCAAACAGATAGATCAAGCAAGCAAGCAAACAACCATATAAACAAAGAACTAAAGTAGTCAGACAAATAAGGCTTAGAAATAAATACCCGCCCCCCTCCCCCCCAACCCCCCCCAACAAAAGCAACAACACAACGCTGTATATTTTCTGAGTTTGGCGAGAACAATCTTAGTTCTATTAGTTTCTTTCCAAAACTCACCTCAATATCGGGTAGATCTCGGCTGAGGTTTGTATAAGCCATGATGAACACACCAAGTTCAGAAACACATATACACACACGCAATGAACTGAAGCTGTTCACACAGCCCCTGCGTAGAAATGATAACGGTCACCAGTCACCAGCACCTTCGCAAACACCAGTGAGTTTCCCCCTGCTGGCACTTCTTTGCTTGTCACTTGTCAACGGGTCAGGGCCGACCTAACCGCTGGTTAAATAATTGCCGCAAGGCTCTCTCTCTCTCTCTCTCGCTTTCTCTCTTTGTTGCTCTCTCTCTCTCTCTCTCTCTCTCTCTCTCTCTCTCTCTCGCTCTCGCTCTCTCGCTCTCGCTCTCTCGCTCTCGCTCTCTCGCTCTCGCTCTCGCTCTCGCTCTCGCTCTCGCTCTCTCGTTTTATCTCTGTGTCTCTTTGTCTCCCCCCCTCTCTCTTTGTCTCGCTTTCTCTCCCTGTCTGTCTTTCATTTTGTCTCTCTCGGTCTCTCTTTCTGTGCCTCTCTCTGTGTCACTATATCCCCCCCCTCCCTTTTCTCTGCCCTCCCCCATCTCTTTCGGACCCCTTGCCACTGCGGAAACCTTCTCTAGACCTAGTGATAAATAGCCAGGGAGTGAAAAATGACATCCGCGCTCCACAGGTTTGTTTACACATAGACGTGAGACCAACATCACCAGCCAGCGGAATGAGAACATCTTAGTAGACCAAATGAGGGAATAACATTGTGAGAAGAGTGCGTACCCAAACGACTACAATTATTAGATCTAGATCTAATACCAACAGCAAAACATAGTGCGGTTTCATATGGTTTTCACGCCTTCTTTAATCCAACAATGTCAATTCGATAACAAGTCAGCAGAGACAGCCCATAGTTGAAAGCAAGAAAGAGGGACAGACAACGAGAGAGGACTATTTATTATTATATCCCGTAGGATTACATGAAAATAGCATTATTTTAGCGAAGCATGCGCCTCTCCACTTTCTACTGAGCAGGGGTTGCCTACGCCCTGCAGTTTTGAAGCAGCCCGCTTTCTAATTAATAGGTGGTGTTAAAGGGGTCGAAAACATTTACAAAAACGTAAAGCCTTTCACGGTGGTTGTTTTAGCTGCAATTTAAATGCAGAATGGAAAACAGAGCACTCTCGAATGTGGATTAGACATTCAGACGTAGTGAAACATTCTAGGATTTGACAGCACGATAAGATAATAATATGTCGAAGCAAATCCCCGCTGTCTTAAACACGTTCAGTACAACGTACTTATTCTGCACGATCTGTGATATCAGTGACCTACTGCAATGTCAACTTGAAGAAGCCCATTGTTAAAATTTTCTTGCTGAGTCTTAACTTTTTTGTGTCATAATAATATCGTAGCGCTTGGTAGAAGTGTGACATAGAAATGGACAGTGTTATTTAAATAATAACCGTATACGGGCAGAATGAGTTTATAACGTAATTCTTAATCGGAGAATTTCGTATACGACGATGATTATGCGGGCTATTCTTAGAGAAAACGCACACAGATATACACACAGACACACACACATACACACACATGCACACACACGTGCAGGTACACAGTTGGTGGTAAATTGCTTCAACAGACAACATGTACAGGGTGATCCAAAAAAGCAGCAAAACAACTGTACAACTTTCTAAAAAACATATTTTCCTCCGCACAAAAGTTTTGTGTTTCAAATTTGTGCTCAACATTTGGAAGTCAAATGGAATTTGTCTGATATTCATTTTAGATAAATCCACAGAATAGTTTTGCTCTATATAGCGCGTAGAAAAACAACCCATTTTCAGCGATGTCCCCATTTTTGTAGCTTGACGCATAGTTCGCATTAGGCCTACCACTAAAAATCCCAACGGCTGCGCCATATTGCAAACTACAGTAGTCTAATAGGCCAACAGAAGTTTGCAGATAGTTTTTCTCAAATTTCCTTTGCCTGCTGAGATCATGGTTAAGATTAATAAAGAGCAGAGATCTTTTTGTATTGAACATTTCCTCACCACCAATCGATTTCGTAAGTTTAGCACAAGGTACAGAAATAATGTTAAAATGCCCTTAAGTCCTTCTTTGATGTCAAGGGTGGAAATGGTCCACCAGCTAGGACCTGTAGAAAATCAGAACTAAAAATTCCCAGACAAAACGATCTCTTCAGGTCAAACACACACCGTTCACACCCCTTTAAATCTCATCAGGGTGCAGAATTCAGTAGATGAGCCCCACGAGACGTCTGTCCGTAGACGGTGTCTCCAGCAATGACTTTCATAATTCTCAACGGTCCGCATTCTCAAGGCAGATCTTCATCTACTTCTGTACCATTTTCCAGTCCGCGAAGCTGTCATAGGATAGCAATGTGTACATGATTCCTCGACCGTCCTGAAAACGTGCAACATTTTCTTTATGACATTTGGTTCCTAGGCCGAGCCCATATTCACCTTTCAGGTTATATCAACTTCACAAATGCTGTCCATTTGGGCAACCTCACCGCCCCCCCCACCCCCCATTGTCTCTAGAAACAGCTCCATACTGTAAGGTGTACATTGTGTGTGGCTTTAAGTTCTAATGATTGAGTGGATCCTTGTGTTTGGCCATCACTGAACATTACGAACGACACGTTAAACAATGTGTCGAGTCCAAAGGAGGACATACAGACCATTAGATCTAGATCTAGTTCTCGGAATTCCAGAATTAAAAAAAAATAAAATTTTTCCTCTGCGGAAGAAAAATATATTGTTTAAAGGTTACAGAGATGGAAAGATTAGATTAAAAAAAAAAAACAAGAAAAGAAAAAAAACAACAACAACAACAAACCCTTCATTACATGACTTTCCTTACAAGATCTACTGAATTGGTGCATTTCGCATTTATAGATGGTTTTTATTAAAGCCATTTCCGTTTTCGAAAATAAGTTTCTTCTTTGTGAATTTTAGGTCAAACAACATCCTTTTGAATGAATTATATCTGTTCCAAATTACAACATTCTAGTACAAATTTTGTTCGAGATATTTAGAAAAAAAGTTGTACAGTTTTTTTTTTATCACCCTGTACTTTACTTTTACATTTTCATCCTCTGTTGTCGTTAAGCATCGAGGGGAGATGCTTTGTTTTTTTTATCCTCAGTTGTCTAAATGCGTCGAGGGGAGATGCAGTTTTTCTAGGGTAGGCCAACTCTTCGGCTCTTTCAGTGGGTAAATTATTATTTCTCAGGGTTCCCTTGACTCCCTCAATCCATCTTTTGTGCGGCCCACTTCTTCCTACATTGCCTGAGTACTTGGTATTATAGGCTTTTGAGGTTGTCTGGCAAGGACTGTGACATTCGTAACAGGTGGCCAAACCATTAAATTTTATATTCTGTCTTTACATGACTTGCAGTTGCCAATAGTTGCTCTTACTTCCTCATTGCTCTGTCTTTTTTGTGATGTTAAGGGTTTTGTTAACAGCCCAATGGTGATCTGGTCAACAACAGGCCTTTTCTAACCCTGCCCCTTTCTAGTCAGTCGATGACAGGGCCTCGTAAGTGTAGTAATTGTCACACTGCTCTCTCTCTCTCTCTCTCTCTCTCTCTCTCTCTCTCTCTCTCTCTCTCTCTCTCTCTCTCTCTCTCTCTCTCTGTC
>NW_004797661.1:300942-302794 GCF_000002075.1 Aplysia californica
ATATATATATATATATATATATATCCTCTTTGTCCAGCAAAGAAATGTTATTATGAACAATTATTCATTATAATGTTACTGTCTTTTGTACGTTAAATCACCAAGACTGCAAGGGAAGACGAAATGTAAATTGGTTGGACAACATGCACTGGGAGGGTATAGCAAAATGTGAAACGGCAAGTCGCGACCATGGATTATGGAGAGTCATTGTAAGTCAACCTCTGAGCCAGAGATGACACATCCAGGTATACCAGGTAAACCTTGCACAAAATTGGAAATTATGGTTTTGCATTCAAACTTGAGAAACTTAGGAAGACATCTGCATGCGTTCTGTAGGAAGAGTTTGCATCAAGGTGGGTTGTCATTTCTTTCTTACTCGGGACTCTCCTTGAAATGTGAAGGCGAAGTTCTGTTTTATTTTAATTTGTGGCTATTGTGAAGACTGAAATGATTGTTTTGGTGCTGAGCTGAGCTGGAGATGTCATCTCTGACTCAGAGGTTGACGTGTAATGTCCCTCCATCTTTCACTGTCGCGAGCTGCAGTTGTATATTCTGCCTTATCCAGGCCAGTCCATGTTCTTATGTTGTCCATCCATGTTATTCTTTGCTTTCGTTTGGCTCTCCTATCCTACATCTTTCCTTCAAGCACCTCTTTCATAATGGTTTCGTGTCGTTTTAAGTGGCCATAGTATTGGATGTGTATACATTTTATTTCGTTCAGCAGGGTTTGTCTGTTTTGTAGAATGTGACACATCTCTTTGCCTGTCTTTTTTGTTTTGGTGTTGAAAACTCTTAATTTCCACTCGTCACCGTTAGCTCCCTCGGTTGTTCATGTCTTTACAGGGTCTCCTAACTCTGATTTGGGCGTGCTCGCTGATGTACCAGAGGGCGAGGCCTGGATGCCCAAAGAAGCTGCGCAGGAGGCAACCACATAGTTTGCAACACATTGGTAAAAAGACACACCCAGCACACAATACAATAAACAGCAGTACACCCCATCTCCCCCGAAAAAGGAAACGATTAAAAGTAGACATGGTTATGGGAAGATGAAGGAGGTATTGGAGGAAACACCAACTATGGGCGAATGATACAAATGTATAACAGATTTATAACAAGAAGGAGAGCATACATGTATAAGGAAGTTATTTTCAGGAGAACTAGAAAACTAAAAAGGGACAAATTAGATCACTGAACTGTCACAGTATGACATACGATCAGCTTTGACCCTTTTTACACTATTCTGTATTCTCTTTTATTAATCAATGTCACCAGCTGTGGCCGTAGGCTAGCCGAGCACATCATAATGTACTTTTGCGAGCGACTGTTGAGCTAAATGAAACGTATAGCTAGGGGTTGGTTCTGCATGGTGGCACTCCTGAACCAAAACTATTGAGGGCCTGCCCAAACATGAAAATCCCATGAACCCTGCCTTCTCCATTCAACCCAACAGGGTAATTTCCAACGCAAACGTCCTACACTTCAATAGACAAAATTCCGATAATTTAAGAGATAGGATACTTTCTTAAAATATCTGTTTTAAGGCTCTGGCAACTGCAGAAGGTCATATGAGCGCGAGGGACACAATCATTAAACATTTTCAGTTGGTAGGAAATTGCCTGGGTGTCGGCCGAAGCCTACTCTTATCGATTTTAAACCACCAAGGCATCTTTAACACACCGGACCTCCAAGATTTTCCGCTCTTGTCCGAGGAGGCTTGATGTAGATCTTTCCTACCAGAAGATCAATGGTGTGGCTGGAATACAGCAGTAAGAAAGAGCCAGGAAGTAGCAGTAGAAAGGCTGCAGAAAGAGTCAGGGGCCCAGAGGAGGGGCAAAGGAGGTGAAAGGGGCGG
>NW_004797661.1:303739-310670 GCF_000002075.1 Aplysia californica
ATACAGACACACACACACACACACACACACACACACACACACACGCACACACACACACTCACAAACACACATACACACACACGTGCGCGAGCATACACACAAGTTATGTAAAGCACTTGTGGGGTATGGTTACATTCCACTACATGTATAAACATTTACATATACATAATGTGAAATGGATGAAATATGATAGTTTTCAGAAACATATAACAAATATAATTAGCCGATAAAAATGACACGTGATAGATATACATGTAATTGGTTTTCACTTCCACAAAAATTCTTCCCTTCTGTTCTTCGGAGTGAATAAGTCGACGACTCTTTCGATGAACGTTTTAATTTGACAATAATGTCTTTATGGATTGTCGGAATCGCTAACGCATTCAAACGATCTTGATCCTCTGGCGTGATTGTAAAGCTTGTGAGCCTCTTAAGGTGAGTAGCCTGGTTACAAACATTTCAATTTTAATGATTGTCTGAATTTCCAGACAATGACTGAAGATTGATAGAAACTGAAATAATCGACATGGAAAAAAGAAACAGTATCTTACTTTAATGTAAACTGAAAGTGAAAAGTGACCAACTCTTAGTCGTAGTCCCCTGTGCTTCGCCCAAAGACTGTAACTTTCTATGTACTCATAAACATTTGTTTTTGGCCCAGACTCTGCCAGCCGAGTGCCTCTCTACTCGTTAAATTCCCTGTATATTATGACTTGGCGATCCTTGTCATAGCTGGCCTGGCTATGGGACAGGTAAGGTTAAAGCGGGAACTGGGGAGTAAGCGATGGGTAGAAAAGCAAACGAAACTTAAAAGTCAATGTGCAATTAAGTTTAGGGCCATGCTGACAACAATAAAAAATGCAAGTTTCTTCACTTTTATTATTTTGACGAGAGCCTGATTCCACCACGCTGTCTCGTGTACTGAGAGTAATTAAAGAAAATTGAATGATGAATATTACGAATGAAATGATACGTGAAATTATTCTGCTGGTCAAAGCAGTCTTATTTTAAATTTGCAAAGCAGCAGAGAAGCCACGATGGCAATTAAGAAGTACAAGTAGTCTTTTCACTAACTTTTCAGGATCATGGTGTTGAATTCATCGATGAGGCTGGCGTCTCCACTGAACGCGCTGTGTTCGGTTTGAGTCTCGTCCGAACGAAGTCACGCATCGTGATAGGAAGCGGTTTCCATGCGTGTTGTGTGCCAGCGTTGCGGGATAAACAAAGATTAAGAAAAGAGACTCTGTAGTGCGACATCGGTATTGAAGGGGTTAACGAACCGCCCCTGCTCTATTAACCAACCAAGACAGAAGACGCAGCTGAGCTCTAACATCTTTAGGTTTAACATGACCTCGTAAAAAAGCAGTACTTTGAAGTGCGGGGTTTTCGAATCAATGTCCTTCTTTGATTGGAATGGGGGAGAACATGCAGACTAATTATCCACAAACCCTTTTTTAAAAGGATTTGAGTCCTGTCGGTCAAATCTAGAGCTTTATTCGATGTCATCACCTTTTGGGGGACACCCCCACCCCTACCCCCAATCCCTCCACCCCCAACCCCCCCCCCCCCAGCAACAAAACAAAACAAAAACAAAAACAAAAGCCACAACAACAACCCCCCCCAAAACAAAAAAACAAAAAACAAAACAACAACAACCTCAACGACAGCAACAATAACGAAGTGAAATTAATGCTATAAAGATTTTGTGAAAATGTGTTTGACGTATTTGTGTTGTTGTTCTGATGTCAGTTTACGCACTTTACAAGAAAAATTATAGTTTAGAGGTGGGACCCAATCGTATTATACCTGTCTCCACTAGAACTGATTTGGGAGAGAGAGAGAGAGAGAGAGAGAGAGAGAGAGAGAGAGAGAGAGAGAGAGAAAGAGAGAAAGAGACATGCAGACAGACTGACAGACAGACAGCCAGATAGACAGGGGCTCTCGTGGTCGACAGGTTACGGTGTTCGCCTTTCATTCAGTAGGTCCCGGGTTCGAATCCAGAAGGCGACGGAAAATTTTCTTCAAAATGTTCTCTTTTCACCTCCTTTACGGCTCTCTAACAATGTTCTGTCCTCTGCTTTCGTTACCACTTTCTGCCCCACCCCCTCACCTCCTTTACCCCCTCTTCTTGCCTCCTGATTCTTTCTGTAGCATTTCTACTGCTACTCCTTGGCTTTTTCTTACTGCTGTCTTTCAACCACACCCCTGATCTTATGTTAGGTAAGATGGAACACCTAGCCTTCTCGGATAAGGGCGAGAAATCTCATAGGTCTCGTGCACAAGTTCCGTACGTTGGAGATCTCTCGGTGGTCCAAAATCGATAAGAGTAGGCTTCGGCGTCAACCCAGGTAAAATTCAAAATATCATACCAACTGAAAATGTTTAATGAATCATGCGCACTTTTATTATGACCTTATGCAGTTGCGAGAGCCGCAAAACACCAGTTGAAAAAAAGAAGGACAAACAGACAGACAGACAGAAACATAGACAAACAGACAGACTACAGACAGACAGACTGACAGACAAACATACAGGAAGGCAGACAAGTGGAAGTGGTGGCGGTTGGAGGGTGAGGGTGGGAGGGGGGGGGGGGAAATCTGTTTTCTGTTTTTGTTCTCTATCAGGGGAACTCCAACACATCTCGAACTTCATGAAATTATCTTCATCGTGTGTACAATGGTCTGTTGTGAGGTAAAAGATTTCACCTGTTTTGTTATTGTCAACAAGACGTGTTTAAACAAAGAGTCCGGCTAAAAAACAAACAACTCAAAACAAAAACAAACAAACAAACAAACAAACAAACAAAAAACTAGTTTCTTGTACGAGGCTTCTCATAGCAGTCGAGACCCTTAAAATACATTATAATAATATGGATAAATACAAATGAGCGACAACACACAAAGAGTGATTTTACATCACGGTGGAGGTTGTGTGTTACTGTTTCGGTTTGTGCTTCATTCTGAACGTCCTTACTATCATTGTCACGAGTCATGGAGGAGTTTGTCACAAGAGAGGGAAGTTTTGTGTCGTGGTTGACGGCTGTTGATTCAGATAAGACAAAGACTATAATTTATCGAATAACAGTTTGGAGATGCTGCACAATGGGATGTATGATGACAGTGTCAAGCCTGTTGAATGCAGAGGTAAATAATATGTAAAGTTAATTAATATCGATTACCCTCTCCCCCTCCCCCCTCCCAAAAATTAAAAAAAAAATCGTGCCTCTTCACAGGAGCTGTTCGCTATTCCAGTGTTAGAAATTTTATAGTTTGGTTAACAACAGAGAAAATCTAGATCTAGAATCTATATTTTGGTAAACAATAGAGGTAAAGTTGCTTGCTATTCCAGTGTCCGTCCGTTTCAAGTCAGTCACACAACGCTGTAGTCTCTCCCTGCCCTCCCTCCCCCCTCTTTCTCTGTCTCTCTTTCTCTGTATCTCTTCCTCTCCTCCCTCTCTCTCCTCCCTCTCTTTCTCTTCAAAAGAATAATTCCACGTTCCACTCTGGCCATTGTTAGTGGCCAAATTTTAATAATCTTAAGAAAAAAAAGCTTACCTTTTTCTCAATTCGAAACTCCAGTCAACCGGTTTTAAACCAACACTGCATGTCTTGTTGCTGCTGTTATTACCACTGATCTGAATCATGAAGCAAGCTTGTTTGAAACAGTTTGTTTTGAAATTTATGTTCACACAAACCGATTCCAAGTTAAAGTTTTTGTTGGTTTGGATTTGTGATTTAGTACGACCAACAAGAAATATATAAGAAATATAATATATTCTCTCTTAGTTCACTTTGTTCCCACCACGATCAACCTCGTATTGTATCGGCCTGACTCTTTGTTTAGTAAGTGTTTTGCGGCGCTCGCAACTGCATAAGGTGATATGACCGCGGAGGACACATAAAACTTTCTCTGTTGGTAGGACATTTTGAATTTTGCACGGGTGGCGACCGAAGCCTACTCTTATCGAATTTAGACCACCAAGGGATCTTTAACGTGCACAACTTGCACACGGGCCCTCCGAGATTTTTTGCCCTTGTCCGAGAAGGCTAGGTGTAGATCTTTCCTAACAGAAGATCAGGGGTGTGGCTGAAAGACAGCAGTAAGAAAGAGCCAAGAAATAGCAGTAGAAAGGCTGTAGAAAGAGTAGCCCAGAAGAGAGGGCAAAGGAAGTGAGGGGGTGGGGGCAGAAAGTGGAAACGAAAGAAGACGACAGAACATTGCTAGAGAGTAGGAACGGAGGTGAAAGGAGACAATTTTAGAGAAGAAAATATTTCGGTTGCTACGCTGATTCTAACCCGGGACCTTTGAATGAGAGGCCAACACCTTAACCTCAAGGCCACGATAGAGCCCCCCCCCCCCGGCTGACTGAAACTAAATTTGTTCAATGTGAGTGGATGCGTGTCACTGACCAGGAGGGTGGAATTCAACTCCAATAGCAACAGCAGCAGAAACAAGTTGAATTTTGCGTAGCGAAATTTTTTTCGGGCTTTTTTTCTGCTGGTATGCTGTAACCCTCTCAGCCTGAGAATGACTGACAGACAGGGTCAAAGCCTGTTTCCTAAATGATCTAATTTATTGTGTCGATTTGGGCGTAAAACACCTACTTAAAAAAGAAACAGCTGTCATATCCAATAGCAAACTGTCTAATTCCTTGGTAAACGACATGGCATCTTAGTTTTTCGTATGTCTTGACCACGAAACTCGTTGAGGTGTTTGGTGTTTTTGGACAACCGGGTCAAAGACAAGATAGTGGTCAGAAATGGCTTTGTCAGTGACAGTCAGAGTGCTAACTGCTGGTTTGTTGTTAGATGTAATGACAAGGTCCTAGATGTGACTTCAATAGACTGTGTAGGGCTGGTCACCATTTGCGTAGTGTCATTCTCATCTAAAACAGAATTGAAAGTCATGGTGTCACAGATGTTGAAAACGGTGTGTGTAGCGGTTAGGAGCTTCTCCTTTGCACGCAGACGACCCAGTTGTTGTTAGATTCCCATGTGGGAAAATGTTTTTTCGAGTATCTCTGGTCTTTTTTTCATTGATGACGTACCCATCTAAGCCTGGGTCGTCTCTGACAGGCAGGCCCGAACCTGTCTCATAAGCGACTTGATCTAAGTGTCTCGATGGGAGTGTAAACACATGCGGGTGGGTGGGTGAGGTTTGCGCCTTTTTTCCTATCAGACATCTAACGTTTTTTCACTCCTTCATTTCTTTGAATGTTGCTCTCTAGTAACATCTTTATTCTCCGACATTTAAATGACATGTTTGTGTTGAAAATGCCGTAAAATTCTTACTGAAACGAAAAACAAAACAAAACGAAAATAGATAGATAAAAAACGTAAAGACATCACACCTATTGTAAAACAAAAATCCCAATACCTTTCAAGGGTACTGAGGGTGGGAAGGAGGTCATTGACATAGGAATGGCTGACTGTTCTTATTCAGGGCGTAGATCAATGCACACCCACGATATAGCAATGAACTGTTTAAAATTAAATTCCAGAAGATGCTTTTCTTCATATGAGAGGAAGGGAAGTAGAAAATAAATTTTGGTGCTGATAAAATCGTCTCCAGCGGGAAATAAAAAGGAGATGATATCGTCACCCCAACCAATCCTTGAAAACGGCTTGGTATCGTAACCAGGCAGTGGCGTAATTGCAGCTTGAGTGGTTCAAAGACCTTTCTCTTGGAACTAAACTTCGGTAATATTCAATAGATCAGTCTATTTCCCCCCTCAATTGCATCGATAAAACTGGCGTCTGCGATGTATTGGTCAAGCGCTCCATCCTAGCACACAGAATTCCCCATAGTTCGTTTCCCGTGTGGGGGAGCATTTTTATTGATTATCTCTGTCTTTGTGCTGAGACATTGTATCCTTCTCCGCCCAGGTTGGCCCTGGAAATCATGGTCGAAACCCACATCCCAAATTATCTAAACTTTGTCAATGGGGACAGGAAACATCTGCACATAAAACAACAATGATTACTTCATTTTCATTCAAACAAGAGTGGGCATCGAGGCAAGCGACTCTGTACATAATATATTTCCACAATCAACGGACAAAATATTCATAGAATTTCTTTTCCAGTAATCACAGGCATAGTTGTTTTGGATAGTTTTCTGGTTTTTACACTGCTGTGACTGAACATACATGTATTGCAAAAAAATTCTGTGTTGTGGACTTTTTGACTCCTCCTTCTGTTTTATCTTCTGGGAACATTTTATATCTCTTGTGTTACTTACTTACTTACTTACTTACTTACTTACTTTTTCATCCTCTGTTGCCGTTAAGCGTCGAGGGGAGATGAAGTTTTCTATGGTAGGCCAGCTCCGCAGCTCTTTCAGTTGTGATGTTCTGTTTTCTTAGGGTTTCCTTGACACCCTCGATCCACCTCTTCCTTTATAGCCTGAGTGCTTGGTGTTGTAGGCTCTCGAGGCTGGCTGGTCAGGTGACATGCGTAACAGGTGGCCAAACCATTTTATCCTCTGTTTTTCTATGAAACGCAGGCAGGACTCAGTGCCGATAGCTGCTGCTCTTACTCCTTCATTTCTCTACCTGTCTCGTCTTGTGATGTTAATGGTTTTGCGGAGACATTTCATTACGCATGCAGTGATTTAGCTACTTGTGTTATTGATATTAATTATCTTGTTTGCTTCTGCTTCCTGGCGAAATGAGGGCATTGTCACTCTCTCGAGAATTTGTGCACAACTTCATTCAGTTCAACTTCTGATGGATTGACAGGTGTCTACGGTGTGGCCGTTTGGGGGCTTCTCTTTTGCACGCAGAAGACCCGAATTCGAATCACGTGGGGGGCGGGGATGTGAGTTCTATCGAATATCTAAGTCTTTCTGACTTTCTGCTAGGATGATGTATCCCTCTCAGCACGGGTTGGCCTTTTCAGGCACGGTCGAAGCCCGCCTTCCAAATGCTTGA